>NC_061484.1:3307801-3446298 GCF_022539355.2 Hippoglossus stenolepis | reverse complement strand
GCAACCCAGTCTCATCAGAAAACGTACACCACCTACGTTGGTCCACTTGGAAAAACGTAGTATTCTCACAATTTGGCCTCTCAGATTGTGAGATACCTACGTTTTTGTCTGCCCATTGTTTTGCATTGGCCTGTGCCCACGTCACGTGACTCTCAAGATCCCGTCTGCGAAAACGAAAACATGGCGGACATTCCTTGTATTTTCAGATAAAAATGTCATTTTATAATATAGTTTGGGCATTAAAATACATTCTGACACCATTTCTAGCGAGAAATATGCTCTTTGCTTCCACAATCTTCAGCCAGTTCATGCTTACGATCTATATTTTATTAGTTATCACGAATATTTTTCAGATCTCGCCAGAAAAATCGTAGTAATGTCACGTTTTTATCGTTGCTATGGTGGTTGCTGTGAACGCTGCCATGCCGTAAACCACGTCGTAGCGTGCTGTTTGAATCATCGTCCGTGCGTTGCGTCGTTCAGTGAGCGTGAACGTTATTCACGTTATTTGATATTAATATTTGATGATAGATTACACCTCTAATTCGAAGGATCTAAGAAGTCCCCGCAACTACATTCATACCGAGGCGGGCCCGAGTGCGCATGCGTGAGCGGACCCGTCATCTTGGACGGCTTAGTATAGCGAGTGCACATTTTTACAGTATATATGCCTATTGTGTATTTGATAAATTTGATATGGACTGATGATGAACATTAAGATTATTTTTCGTATATCATTAATACATTTTTTATCTTTACCTTTTTCTTATAACTTTGTATTTGTATTTCTGCTATGTAAAGAGTTGTTTGTACATACTGTTAATCTTCATGTGCTCTGTAATAGCGATGAATAATAACAAATCTGCTGTCTACTTGAATTTTAATTTTTTTATTTTGTATTACTGTATAGAGATGATAGACATACTGTATAAGGCAATATATCAATTATATAATTTATATATAAAATTCAGCAAACAATTCCAGCAGCAAATGGTTTTAGCAGTTCACACAAGGCGTTGGGGTTTGAAGGGTTTTTAATGTACCATACATACAAAACAAATTTGACAACATTCCTAAAATATAAATTAACAGTAAGCTAAAGAAACAGCAAGATAGTCTTTTCAATTAAACAAATACAAATAATAGTAATATTACATTATTAATATATACTGTATATACAGTATATATTGTATATACAGTATATATACTGTATATATATTGACATGCTCTGTTGTAATACATCTATATATCTATCTATATATGTGTATATATATATACACATATATACATAGATATATATATATATATCTATATATGTGTATATATATATACACATATATACATAGATATATATATATATGTGTATATATATATATATATATATATATAAGTAATATTAACAAAAACGTCTTGAAAAATAAACACTTAATATTGAACCTTTTATGTCACATTTGTGTGTGTGTATGCGTTTTGTGTATATTCATGTTGTGTGTATGTATGTCAACTCCCGGTGTTCTCCTTTGGCACACACTGCAAGCGCCACGTCTTCCCACTGTAATTAACCAAGAATTTTTTTGACATTAGCATTGAATGGAATTCAAAACTTGACAAGGAAGAAGGGCAACGAGACACAGCGAGCTATAAATGCCATATGCATTTAACATGCACACAGTAAGCTGATTAGTGTAAATGACCTGATTATTGTAAGAGTCAATTGTCAAGACAATAGTTTATACTTGTCTTTTTAAAAATATTTTTCAAATAAATAAATAGCACCACATTAGCAGCAACAATTTACATAAAAGTAAAGAAATGCATAATGTTATATAAGAAAAACTAACGATATATAATACTAATTTCTTAATTGTAATATTGCAGTAAACATTAAGTAATTTTAGGGACAATCAAATCCAATTAAGAGACATTGTACATACCACATGGAACAGGGCTCCCGCTCCACCAGTTCCATTACGTTCCCCTGAAACACATTAAAACATGTTTACCATTAAAAGCAAACCTATGGTCAGATGACTTTACAGTTTGAAGTTGTGGTGATTGTAAATCCAGTTAGTATCTCTGTAGTACAAATTTTTTTGTATATTACAACTACATTTTTTGACCTCAAATTACAACAAATAAAACCTTCAACCTTTTGCTTTTCAGTACCTTCTTCACCGGGTAATACTTCTCTCCTCCAGTGATTGAATGGTTGCTTCTGAAAGAGCAAAACAAGAGTACACTTACTCTCAATCTGACCTCATATATTTTAATATTAGCATTGTTGCACAATTTGATAATCAATTGTCAGTGAACATCCTAATACTCCTACCAGAGCTATGCATTTAGCACATGCATCATGGAGATCATGGGAACCTACTGGAAATGCTAAAAAACTGGGTGTGTCAATCTAGGGCTGCAACAACTAATCGATTAACAGTCGACTTCCACTCCAACAAAAAACAATAGTGTTTGGGGTTCCACAGGGTTCCTTCCTGTGCACTTTTAACTTGACATGATTCCCCTTGGCTTTATCATCAGCAAAAATAACATGATTACGTTGACCAGCAACATTTCATCTCATTATCCGCTGATGACTTCAAACCCATTAACTATTCAGCTGGTTGGAAAGAAATAACCACTAGATGGCAGCAAACCTTATTTGGCTTTAGAACAGGGAAAAAAACAGATCATGCTTATGGGTTTTAAATCATAGACACTAGGGCTGTACAAGATATCTAAAAATTACGGTCATCGCAATATCAACATGGGCGATGTACATATCACAAAAGACTGCTTGGACTGCGATAAATGGTGTTCAATGTGCCATGTATTCACGCTCTGCATGTCAATATATTTGGCCAATTAGATGGAGCCCTGCTGCCCTAGATAATAAATTAAAGATATTCAGTTCATTGTGCGCCGGCTCTGTCAAATTTCGTACTGCCTCCTTAAAAAATTGTTAGTAATCACGCTTGTCCCGGGCCAAATTGATGTCTATAAATGGATGATTATATAAAAGAATTGCACAGCTTCTTTAATATAGTCCCAGAATCTGAGGGAAAGGTAACGGCGCACAAACACAGACTCCGCTGCTCACTTTTCTCACTTTAGTCGCCCTACGACATATGTTTGTGAGTCCAAATCCACTAAAAATATGTGAAAAGATAAAAAATCTAAAGAGTAAACATGAATGATGAGCTCAGTTTTAGGGATCATATCCATTCACACACTCAGATATATATATATATATGAATATAATACTCCAATGTATTACCACAATATCACAACTCTAGCAAAACAAAACAAATTTCCATTTACATAATGTAGTGTCATGACAATTGTAGAAACAAAGTTCACAAACATCAGTCATCTTTAGGAAGATTTCAAAGGTTAGTTACTCTGACCTACATGTGTGTATTATTTACTTGTGTAACACCTTAGTAAAAATACGTTATTGTGTTCGTTTTCTAAAAATGTCACCACAACATACCCTGATTCAACATGGCACTGGGAGGCTGCATGGCAGGACTGGTGGAGGGTTGTTTGAGAGGACAAGCGGCCAGTTGGCTGATGGGTGGCTGGTTGGCAGGGATGATGGAGGGTTGGTGAGTGGAGGGATGCTGGTTACTCCAACCTCAATGGAACAAAAACACATTAATATCAGAGTAATGTTTTGTGGTGCATACTAGCATATTCATTATTTTCAATACATATAAATAAAATACATCCATACAACTTAATTTGATCTATGCTTTAAATGTGGTGTTTATGACTTTTGCAGTAGACTGAGCTATATGTTGAGATTTCACATTCAAGTTAGTATACACATACACACTACACTATACTATACATTCCTAGCATTTCACACCAAACTGAAACGTTAGGAACCAATATAAACTCTGCTCCATGGTAATTATTAACAAATGCCTAATACTTTTCAATACTGAAATATTAAAATTCATAATTGCTCGTCCCATACCTGTCCAGGAGCATCAGCTGTTGTGGAGCGTGTCAGGATTCCCGCGATGATGACAATGCCCGCCCCCTACTCTGGTTCTGATTGGCTAACCCCTGACCCTAACTCTGACGGTCCTCATTCCTAAACACCAATACATAGCTCTGGCGCCAATCAGGATTACTAGCCAATCAGAGGGAGAGTAGGGCGGGTGATGACTTCGTCATCCCACAGGCCCCCACCACCACCACCATCCCTAACTTGCAGCCACCCCTCCCCCACACACACTGTGTACATACTCTCTGGACTACTTATGTATTCTCTCACAACAATATTTATACTTGTGTCCATATATTATGTCCATATACTTACACCAATACTCTTCTGCATGATATATTTTGAATACTTCTGAACATTTTTTATGTGTTCATACTGTATGTATCTTAGTGTATTCATTTTCTACTTTCACTACCAATGACATTGACTCTGTATAAATCTATGGTATCCATCTGACTTGATACATATATCTGCATTCAATTTGGGCAAGTGTAGACCTAATTTTCCTTGTGAAACACTTTTCATATCACAGTCTTCCCTTTGATTTTTAACATTGCTACTCCCTTCCCCTAGACCCCAATGCAGCATGGTCCCTGGTTTTCAGGATTACAGTATAGAGTACCTAGTGGGTGCATGTTTTAAGAGGACCCAAATATGAACTACTAAGACGTCACATTGTTTCTCTTGAGCTCATGGAAATGACCTTCACCTTCCACCTACTGTCACCTGAACCATACCGTACTGGGTGTGATTTGAGGTTTTGACTGTTCATACCTGGACTATATCTTCACTCCAAGTGGTGGGACAGCCTCACACTTGGATGTAAACCAATTTTAGAACATATTTGCTTATACTGGAGATCTTTTAAAGTAATGTCCCAGAAATGATTTCTGATAGAAACCCCTGCCTCATTACCGCTTACCAGCTACTGATTGAAGTGAAACATCTATTGCTGTACTGCTGTGTTCATTTCTTTGATGTTAAGAATGTTTCTCATATGACCTTATCAGATTGCATTGTGAAACATCTGGGTCACCTAATTTTAGTGTAAACAAGAGGGTGGACTCTGACTTATGACTGGATGTATTTAGCACTGATACACAAGCTTGATGTTACACATCTTAAACAATATGATATGGGCGCCACTTAGACAACCAGACCTGTGTGCTTTGCTGTGACTATAAATGACTGAAACCTCAGATAAAGAAAGTAATTTTCTGACTTCAGTAGCTGAGGTACTCTCTACAGAATGTAATGTGCCCATTCTACTTCAAATCCATTTGATCCTTTTGTGTTTATTTTGCTTAAAGCAGAGCATTCACTGCTTTAACTCAATCAGCATCTTATCTGCCAATAACATGGTGTAGAAGTGCAAGGAAATCCCAATATGTTATGATCAATGTCATTTATTATGCACAGAAATTACATTAAGGCAGTTGCTGGAAATGATATGATCAACAATTCTCATGCAAAAAAATACAAAAATAGTGTTTGGGAGAGGGGGTTTCAGAGGGAGGGGGCAGCTATGGAGAAGGTTCTGTCACTCCAGGTTTGCTGCTTGGTGTGATGGAGACAGGAGGTTAGCATCAGGAGCGGAGGCTGCAGGAGGGAGTGTGGAGCTGGAGCACAGTGGTACAGCTTCACTTGAGAAGAACTGAAGGACACAAACAAACCATAGTGTTAAATTCTGAAGATGGTTCCCTCTGATGATTGCTATGCTAAAGCTAACAGCTACCCAACACAAAGCTAAGGCCTTCCTAAGGCTGCCAGGGAGTAGCAACAGTAGCAGTGCAGCAACAGAGTTATTCACACATTTACCTAATCACAGCACTCGCAGTTCTTGAGCAGCGAAGAAGTAACTCTCCATGTTTTCCTCTTCAGAGGAGGAGTCATCCAAAGACATTGTTGCCGTTCCAGAATATGTCGGACCCACTGCAGCCTGCTGAGCTTGAACTTTGTGCAATCTTCTCTTGAGCACGCAGAGTAGACCCTCATGTCCCGTCTCCGTAAATGCCTCAGTACTGCCTGAGAATATATGATAAAAAACAAAACGTTTTAATAGTGCGTTTGTGTGTATGTATATATACACACATACAAGGCTTTCTTTTCTACAGAAATCTTTTTCCTGAGTTGATGTCTCTGCTTATTGCCATCTAGAATGTGAAACCAAACACTAACATTTTAATGCCTCTGCAATAGCCAGTTGCCGGAGGCATAACTGTATGTTTTCGGTTGTCCATCTGACTATTTGCCTTAAAGTCAAAGGTCAAGGCCACAATGACCTCATCTTACGGTTTCAGTTGTCGAGGTTACAGTGACATTTATATGAGAAAAAGTATGTAGAGATATGTACACAGAAACTGCACTGGTTAGCGGAGTCATACAACCGCAGTGCGGTAATTCTAGTTTTGTTTTTTTTATAAATGGGTTAGCTATTTTTACAATCTACAAATAGTAATCAATACATTTTGTCACAGTATGTTACACAAAGAAATTGGCATTAAAGTTGGCATCTTGTTGTCTCACCAGCCTGACGATACAGCTGAAATCTTTGCTGCTTAATGCTCAAATAGAGTCCTCAATGGCGTTCTGCAAGTCATTTTGATTGGTTGGTCCTTGTGAAGAGGAGAATAAAATGAATTAGTGCCAATATCAGTTTACAATCAAACCTTTTTGTGTAGACCTTGTGTAAACAGAGTCAAAGGACATTGTGCAACAATGACATACATTTTTTCCACAGTACCTGTCGTCCACTGCTGAACATCTGACACCCATTACTGGACTGTGTCTTCCTGTAGAGTGGTGATGTTCTCAAGGTCCTTTGCACAGTCTGTCAAAACAAAATCAGAGTTACAAAATGTTAATGCTGCACAACCCTTTGCAGATACGGCTAGTATTTGCACACCACATCGGAGCAAAACAAAACTGCAGTCTGTGAAGCAAGCAGTTTTTGTAGATATAAGGGAAGTGCAAATATTTCTGCACGGAACATATTCAGTCCCTTAAGCAAAAAAACAATGGCCGACAGCAACCTCAACGCCTTCGTCTACTTACAGACTAGTGAGTCTCGTGCTGCCGCCCACTGACCGATACAACATCGCTCTTTTCTAAAACTAATGAAGGCAAATTCACACATGTAGACAGAAATAAACAGTATAAATTAAAAAGGTGTAAATATTGCTAACATGATGTTTGATGGGGTCATCATTATACATAACAGAGGAAATCTTTGCACATCTATTTCGTGAGACAGGCGACAGGTGCGTAGGAGAAGGATAAATTCAGAAGGTGGTGGGGTTTTTGTTTTCTACTTTCCAAACATCATTATTCATAAATAAAATTGGTAGGGTACAAGAAAACGTTGCGTCGTAAAATAAGGGACAATGTAATATAACTTTACGTGTTTTGTCGTCTCATGGATGTAGTCAACCAAGGAAGACACCTCAGAATCCTTGGCCAGAACAACAAAAATCAATCAAGTCTCAAACATATAAAAATATATACATATTTACAAATGTACTGTTTATGGCACTCTAAATTTTTACCCTGGTTGGCTCTTAAAGCCGTATAGTTTTACGGATCCCATCCACTGCAAAAGCCAACATGGAGGGTGTGCACGCAGGGCACTGAATGCTGCACCTGAGACAGCCTCTCAACTTCAAATTTGGCATAGGTCTATTCCAGTAATGCATTCTGCATGGTATCCCCACATATCTTAATCTGCTAGAAAAGACAAAATCCAACACTATATTATAGTAAATATATGGGAAACATATTGCAAGCAGTCGGTAATTAGTTCCATTTTATACTCACCGACCTAAGACTTTTGTGCGATGTTCAGGCATGCTAACAAAAGCTTGCCGTGACATTCCCAGAGCCGCAATCTTGAGATCCTCATATTTAGTGAACCAATCCACTGCATACAAGGTTTTAAAATTGACTGTTGCTGGCCAGTACCCACTTTCAACTAGATCAGCAATGTCCACTGAAAAAGTCTTTGAGTGTATCGCCCTGAAATTCAAAGACAAAAAGCAATTATTTCAATGCACAAGCAATCTTAAATGACATTACTGCATACATTTTTTTCCCCAAAAAACATTTAGATTCCTTCCAATCAAATTTACTTGCCTTCCTGTGGAAAAAGTTGTTTTCCCAGTTGAACAATCACAGCAGGAAGCATGCTTGGTCAAAATCAACCATTCTAGGAAGCAAGGGAAAATTTGATGTACTAAATTCCAGTAACATCAACGTTAGTCAGCGGAGGTATTCTTTCAGTGTGATATTAACTTATATTTCACCCAGCGTACTTTGGGGATTTAATAAAAAAATTATATTTAGTATATTATATAAAATGGTGTTTGTGGTATGTAACTTAAAAGTACCTCTTTAATGGTAGGAGAATTTCTCTCCCTCATCTTCCTCGATGTATGTGGATGGTGGCAGTGGCTTAAACCCGGCTTCTGTTTCTCTCCAGGTCTCCTTCTCTTGGGGAGGCTGCCCTTCCTGTTCCTCATCAAGCAAAACAAACTGTTCGGTCCCAGTTTTTGACGTTGCTGAAACTCCTGTAGCTTCACTTGGATCCTCCTTGATTAAAAAACAGAACATACCAATTGTTACTTAAAATGTATCGCAACGCCCGAACATCTTGTTTTGAAAACATTATTGTCATATTGCATACTATAAATTAAACCAAATTGATCTGATATTGTGGAGTAATGGTAGACAAATACATCCCTTGTTAATCTAAAGCATTCATAAATCAAAGTTCAAATCATAAACCACCCTTAATTTGAAAGACGAAATCAAACTATCACACTCCAAAAATAGGGAAGCTCTCAAAACTTAGAATGACTGTATAGTGAAGGCCCCACAATGGGCCTTTCACCCTGCACCCTACACTGTATCATGTAGAACTATTTTATGGGCTGATTCGTGGTTTCTGTTAGTTTCCTTATACCATTACATTATCTGTTTATGTTTATATTTATATTGTAGCGTCCCTCAATGATGAGCTAAGCGTCTGGAACTGGTCTCACCAACCATGTATTCACATCCCAGGTAACACAGGCTACAATGGGCCGTAGCCTGAGTACAAACAATAGAATATTAGCAAATGAATAGCATCCATTGTCTGTATCGACAGACTCCACATTCGCTGTGTCAGCACTCGGACTGTAAACCCAGATCGTTACAATATTTAAAAACAAAACAAAATAAACTACTTACCTGACAGAAGGATTATAACATCGTCGTCTTCCAAGCGCTCCATGTTTATGACGTAGCTTTGTGTTAAATGGACCGGAAAGTTAAAAAAAACTTTATTTACGACAGTCACACGACAGGTCCGCTCACGCATGCGCACTCGGGCCCGCCTCGGTATGAATGTAGTTGCGGGGACTTCTTAGATCCTTCGAATTAGAGGTGTAATCTATCATCAAATATTAATATCAAATAACGTGAATAACGTTCACGCTCACTGAACGACGCAACGCACGGACGATGATTCAAACAGCACGCTACGACGTGGTTTACGGCATGGCAGCGTTCACAGCAACCACCATAGCAACGATAAAAACGTGACATTACTACGATTTTTCTGGCGAGATCTGAAAAATATTCGTGATAACTAATAAAATATAGATCGTAAGCATGAACTGGCTGAAGATTGTGGAAGCAAAGAGCATATTTCTCGCTAGAAATGGTGTCAGAATGTATTTTAATGCCCAAACTATATTATAAAATGACATTTTTATCTGAAAATACAAGGAATGTCCGCCATGTTTTCGTTTTCGCAGACGGGATCTTGAGAGTCACGTGACGTGGGCACAGGCCAATGCAAAACAATGGGCAGACAAAAACGTAGGTATCTCACAATCTGAGAGGCCAAATTGTGAGAATACTACGTTTTCCAAGTGGACCAACGTAGGTGGTGTACGTTTTCTGATGAGACTGGGTTGTTTAGAGTGACAATCTGTTTACTTATCGTATATGTTTGCCAAAGGTTTTGATTGAATCATATCAGTGTATCCAAACAATATTGCTGCTACGTTCGTATTTATTGCCAGTTTATTGGGTACATTTACTTTTTAAAATACAAACGCCCTGATAAGCTGGTAAATGTGAGTGTGTAATGCATTTGTTTACATTCTCCCTTGCTCTGTGGTCAGTCCTGGTAACCCTGTTTATAGGGGGTACACAATTTCAAACTTACAAGCTTTCTTATGCATAAGTTGTTTGAAACTATAAGACTGAAATTCTTTTATTCTACAGTGGAATGCCATATATATACTTTTGTGCCACAAATCTTATTTTTGTTCATTGTAGATAAAATATTGGAAGATAAGATACTAAAGACTTAATTCGTTCAATTATATCTGAAGATTCTGATGTTTTTAAAGACAGTTTGTGCGCCTCCTGCAGGGGATGGGCTGCACTTTTTGCATTATATATTTTTACAAGTATTTATGTGTCATTTTATAAGAGGTGGTTTCTAACGGAAGCGTATTGCATTCACTTGAAAAAAAAAAAGTTCTGTTTTTCTGAGATAACTAACTCGGAAATTCCGAGATAAGTTCTGTGTTTCTGAATAATAAAAAAAAAAGTTCTGTTTTTCTGAGATAACTATCTCGGAAATTCCGAGATAAGTTCTGTTTTTCTGAATAATAAAAATAAAAGTTCTGTTTTTCTGAGATAACTATCTCGGAAATTCCGAGATAAGTTCTGTTTTTCTAATTAATTAATTAATTTTTCTAAAATATTAATTAGAAAAACAGAGCTTTTTTTACATGCTTTTATTTTGAAAGTGAAGTTCCTGTATAGACGCGGACTTACTGTTATGAATCTGTAACTTCACAAAGGAAAAGTTTGATGTTTTAGCGACCCTCCGAAGAGGCACACGCTCTTACGGTGTTGTTTAGGGAAGTTTCAAATAAACCTGAAAACATCAGTTGAAAGTCTCGACCATCTTTCGGGGATATGCTGCAGATAGATAAAGGATAGTTTTCATTTTTGTCCATAATTCAAATATTTCGTTTGTTAGTGTAAGCTATTTTATTTAGTGGCTTTATTATGGAAGATTGATGTGTAGTTCCTGTTATAAGCAGGGTGTTGGTTGGGACTCTTGTTTTGAAAGGGGTTCTAACGGAGGAGGGTTCTGTTGATAGAGAAGTTTTGAAGTGTGAAGGAAAGTAAACGGGTGTGATGTCCCGAGTCAATAACCATGTCTCGTTCCTCTTCCGGCTGAGGCCTGTGACAGTATAAGAGAACAACACGCTCGGCTACATTAGTCTTTTGTGGTTCACTGTTATTTGTACAGAAGGAGAGTCTGACAGTTTGAAGCGACGCTATACGTCATAATACAAGAAATCGTGCCAAACAAAAGACTGTCTAAGAGTGCAACAGTTACATGCAGCCCGCTGAACAAGGGCTCTGTGCGAAACGTCCATGCAAAATGTAACTTCATCAAAATACTAGATTACAACTATCTATTGCATATTGCATTCAAGTGAATGCAATACGCTTCCGTATATTAGCGCCATGACGTATAGCGTCTATACAGGAACTTCACTTTCAAAATAAAAGCATGTAAAAAAAGCTCTGTTTTTCTAAAAAAAATTAATTAGAAAAACAACTTATCTCGGAATTTCCGAGATAGTTATCTCAGAAAAACAGATCTTTTTTTTTTTTTCAAGTGAATGCAATACGCTTCCGTAGGTTTCTGGTCAATTTCAAATTCAAATTGTTGGTTGAATAATTTGACTTTTCTTTCTTGAGCCACTCAAAGGTTGTCAGCTCAGATGTTGCTGCTATTTTCAATAATGCTGATGTGTAATTATCTTATGCCTCCCAGACATAGTGTTTACACAGTGAAGTTCTGAATCAAAGGAGAAACGAGATACATATTATTTTGTGAAAATTGAAGGGTTTTCTCTTAATGTGAACTTTTTAGCCCAGGATTCAAACTGGCTATACCTGAAATAAATTATCCTCACAAAGATTTCTCAGCATGGAAAGTACTAATCTTAGTATTACATTATATGATTTCATGCTTTTAAAGAATTGCACAATTGTTGGGAAAAGCTATTTATCTGGACAGATCAATCTTTTTGAAATTGTTGCTTGCTAGTACACCAGCAGTTTGGGTGTCTTTAACTAACAGAAATCAACACAACATACAGTGACACATGTTGAATGCTAAATTTACACACTCACCCAATCTTTTTCTCTCACTTTTAATTTTTTTACTGAAAAAGCATAAAAACATAACAATATTATGGCACAACACTGCACAAACAAGTAAAATAAAACCTGTGCCGAAGATCACAAATAGGTTAAGGCTGACTAGTATTAATGTTACAGTATTTTACAGTGTAAATAAACATTAGTAGAGACGGCACCTTAGGCCAGACACAGGGATCATGTGACCAGGCTTCATGTGACGCTACCTGGAATTTAAACTTGTGTCTCTTCTGTGTTGAGGACGAGTTTTCACATAACTTTGTTGTGCCTAATATAACACAACCATGGTATTACATGGAATAACAATGCTCCACAAACATTTAATGATTTGACAAAAAAATTCTAAAAAAGCGTTTTGGTTTCTTTTGCACGGTTGTCATCATGTGACCTACTGCAGGTATGGGACATCAGTAATGTGATAACAGGTCTGTCATGTATGGAGGTTTTTCTGTCAACAGTCTGATATCTGATGCTTCTGGTGTTGGATCAGTTTCCTGTCCAGCATCATAGAGCTCCTCACAGTTGCTGTGATGCTGGTTGTCTTCTCTGTGGGGATCCGCTCTTTAGGAGCACCGGTTATCACGTGACCAAGGTCCCATATGTAGATATCACCGTGGTGACTGAGCAAAGGTTTTTGTAAAAAGAGATATAAGATGGAGATCAGTGAGCTAGAGTAGCTGGATGATGGAGGTTATGTGTTCAGGATGTGCTTGGCTTGGCCTCCTGTGTTTGGTTTGTCTGTCCCCACTCCAGGTCGTGTGGCCCAGGTCCCATCTGATGGACATGTCAACATCCTCTGCATCATATTCTCCCTGTATATTTACAATCTATATTTTGACCATGCTGTTCGTCCATACTGTAAGACTGCAACGTAGATCTATTCTGTACACACGACATCTCATGCATGTCAGTCTGTCCTTTAGGAGGGATCCCTCCTCAATTCCTCTTCTTCGGGTTTCCTTTATTTTAATTTTTTATTTATTCAGTTTGAGTCTCTAAGGACAGAAGGTGTCATTTTGTTGAACATCTGTAAAGACCCTTGAGGCAAATTTGTAATATTTGGACTTATATCTATTATACATTTCTTACTGTACATATCTTATTTATTTACATATTCCACTTTTCATATGCACATACTTGTACTTGTACTCTGTGCAATGACAATAAAGTTGAATCTAATCTAATCTAAGTATGGATAAAAAATGTACTTGGTTCATTAGATGTTGCTACATTCAACAGAGCCAGGCTACCACTTCCCTTTGTGTCTAATCTATATGCAAAGCCAATCGCACCATCTTGTGGCTCCAGCTTCATATTTGGAGTGGTACCTTCTTTTACTCTCAGTTAGGAAGCAAATAAGCCTATTTGCAATAATGATAAGCTGTCCCTTTAGTAATTTTGCTCACTAATTATGATGTGCATGCTGCACCCTTCAGAATTCAGGCATTTGTCAGCCCACCTTAATGGTTCTAAATTACTTTTGTATACTCTGGTCCCTCCTCTTCATCAGCTGCTGCGATGCTGCCATTGGCCTCGTCATCAACAAGAAGCGATTTCTCCTCTGGTTGGTCAGATTTGACCTCAGTCTCTAATTGGCTGACTACTATGGGGTCAAAGGCAAACTCATAGGGAGTGTCAGCCTGAAGAACAGCATCTGTCTCCTCTTCTTCATAAAACGTCTTCCTCTTGAAGCAACCAAGCTTGTGTTGGAAGCAAGAAAAAAAATCATTAGATCACAACCATCGTTTAAATCTCCTGAATTCAGTTACTCACATTCAAGCATCAGCTCTGAATATGAAGGTTGAAGACTGTAACTTATATTTCATGTGGTGCATGGGGAACACTTGGAATAAGAAATCATCTCTCACCTTACACATGATGATTGTGGTTATGATGAGAAACAACAAACCCAATCCAACTCCAGTTAAGATGATCAGCAGTTGATTGGGGATAATTATGAACTCAACCCGAACTTCACTCTGTTGGCAGAAAAAGGTTTTGTAGTGAAACCTGAGCTTAAAGTCTGTGGATCTAAAAAACCTCATAGTTTGAGCTGTTTGTGAAAAGACTGAATTTACCCATTTCATGGTTGGATCGTTGTCTTTCCATGAGCAAGTTTTATGAGACGTCTCCATGAATCCATCTTTTCTCTGTTTTTAATGAATATGATAAATTAGGTATCGTGGAACAATTTTTTAATCAGCATCTTTGAAAGGATAATACTGTGGTCAAGCATCAGCAAACCTCTTGTTTACGAGAATCCAGCACGTAGTGTCGCCTGTCAAATTCAACACCTATGAAGCTTTTGAATTTCACCTCCCCGCTGTCTCCGGTGTATCGTTTCAGAAGGGCAATATTCTGCAATGTGCACATTAATTAGATATATATTCACCACTTTCAATGGTTTACTGTGGTATGTATTCTGTCAGTGTGTGTTGTCGCTACATACCTCGGCATGCTTTTTGAGATCCCTAAAATGTGCATCTCCTGACAATGTGAACTCAGTGGTTGACGCTTTGTCCAGGATGAATGTGTCACATGCAATGATTTTCCAGTGTAAGTCTGCCGAGCAGTGCTGTAACACAGCAGCCATTCATTTGAGACTTGTAGGTTCATTACATGTTCATTGAGAATATTTTGACACTGTGTATGTTTCACTTACATCAGCTTTGAGATCAGTGATTCTGCATTGAGTTTTGTTCTTAAAAGAGAGAAAGTAAATGTGGGTATTAAGAGTTTGGAATTTCATACACAGCAGCATTATCAGTTAGAAGTGTTGTGGTAGTTAACAAATTACCTGCTGGACAGACACTTGATAATCCTTCAGTTCAAAGTTATGTTCCAGTTGCGTTGGGAAGAACAGAGACACGTTGACAGGAAAAGCCTTAAAACTTGGATTATCAATCTGTGAATGGTGAGAGACAGTTGGTCCATTTAAAAAGAGCAGTTCAACATTTTGGGAAATGTGCTTATTCATATTCCTGCCAAGTCAGATGAGAAGATTGATGCTACTGGCGTGTCTTTGAGGAAACAAACTGCTCAACCGGCTATTGTAACAAAACATAGCTACAAGCTCCTTTATAGCCCAGTGATTAGCATTTTGTGTCTTTTTTAGTTCATACAAACCTACATAAAGAAACACATGTTAGGTTATACTTTCATGATGTATTCAACCAGCCCACCGCCAATCTGCAAATCCAGCGACTAGCTAGTGAAAGTTGAGTTGGTAAGTGGGTAACTGTTTGCTGACACATTCACCATGACAGTGTATGATGTGGTTAGTGTTTACTTGTCATGGGAACTGTTGGGTTTCTCCATAATTTTGTGAGATATCGACCTTACTATGTAAAGTGCCTTGAGATAATGTATGTTTTGATTTGCCACTATTCCAATACAATAGACTTGAACTGAATCATGAGGTGGATTGTCCACTAACCAGAAAGTCGGCAGTTTGATCCCAGTCTCCCACATTCTGTGTGTCCTTGGGAAAGATACTGAACACCAAATCGCCTCTGATGGCTGCTATGCTAGTGTGTGATTATGTATGTTAGAGAAAGTGCTGCACATACAGTATATGCACCATATGAATGCGTTTGAATGTCAAATATGTACTGTAAAGAGCTTTGAGTGGTCATCAAGACTAGAAAATCACATATAAACATGTAACGCCTGTCAGAAAGGTTGATAGATAACAGTAGATCCTGTCTTAAATATTACACACCTGTCAGTAAACCTAACTAATTGTAACTTATCATTTGGTATTATTTGTCAAGCTGCTCATTGATTTGAAGATAAATCTACTTCTCATCTGAAAAACTTAGGCTGTTGTGACAAGTGTTAAACTGAAGAGCTGTGAATGATATGTTGTTGGGTTTGCACATTCACAACACATGTCTCTGTCTGGCTGATGATTGGTTGATTGAGTATGCTACTATTCTTACACTAGATGTTTTTTTTAATAGTAGTTATTTGTTGCTTGGCAACAAGCCCCCCTCCCAACTAATAACTATGTTATGTGTAGTATTGTTACCAGACAAAAAGTTAGGGGTGGGGGGTTGGGTCTTAACAGCTTCTCACCCAAAACACTTGACAGTCCACACAACTGAAGCCCATTGGGTGATTGTTTGTTGAGAACATTGAAAGACACATTTTTAGAAGTTTTTTACCTTATATATAATCTCCATTTTTTTAGGTGCAGCCTCTTCTGCTGTGAAGTTCAGATATGTGGTGGTGCCTTCTCTCCTGAAAAGACCACAAGATGTTTACAGTGTGCTGTGGGATATAATATGTAATAATACATTTATCAAATTGATCAAATATGGGGCATATAAGAGCTACCATTACAAAATGGTATTTATTTAGACAGCCATACTTACACTGTTAGTCCCATTTTAATTTCAAATTGCACTGGGATGCTTTTGGTCGGGGTATTGTTCTCGGTGATGTTCGCGTTATCACTGAGGAAGCAACAAAGCAATTCTTGTGAATACTGGTAGTTAAGTATTCAGGCATACTAGTCATCTGTAAAGTCTCTAAAAGTAGATTAGGAGCCAGAGCCTTCAGCTATCAAGCTCCACAAACTCAGCCACTGCAGAGTCATCAGGGAACTTCTGCAAGTGACTCGGAGTTGTACTGAAAGTCCGAGGGGTACAACTCCGAGTCACTTGCAGAAGTTCTCTGTTATGTCTCTTTTTTCTTTGCTCTTTGTGAAATGCCCTTGACATGCTGTTGCAATACAATAATTTCCCAAATTGGGATCAATAAAGTACATCTATCTATCAACTATCTATCTATCTAAGCTCCTCTGCAGTGGAATCATCTCCCAGTGTCAGTTCAGGAGGCAGACACCCTCTACATTTATCAGTCGGCTTGAAACCTTCCTTATTGATAAAGCTTATAGTTAGAGCTGGTTCAGGTCTGTCTAAGACCTCTAAGTCCTTTAGTTCTGCTGCTATAAGCTTAGATTGCTTAGATGGATCTTTTTTCAATACATGTTTCTGACTTGACTTTACTTGACTGAGCTTTATTGCAGCAGATCCAGGATCACTTCTGTGGCCACATCATGGTCATGGATCCTGACGGACTATGATAAGAACTGGATTGTTTAGATATACAATATTCCTACGTATACCATTACTGGCAATACCTCTATCATTACAATTGTCATTGCTGCTCCCTTCATCTCTGTCAAACATTTTCTTTTGTATAAATACTTTAAAGGGCCGGATTTAATTTGAGGTATTGGTCCCCCTAAGATGATATATCAGTGGTTTAAAGTCGAAAAAACTGCTGCAATGTGTATTTCCATGTCCTCTCCTCTGCCTCTCTCTGGAGCTGCAGACAGAACAGGCTGTTTTCGCCTGCCTCTTGAGCCCCTCCTCTGATTGGCTGACTGCACTTTGAGTGACACGCGACCAGGCCTATCACCGGTCTCATTCTGGCACATTGACTCTCTGGTAAACACAGCTGAAAGTCCCGTTGTTATGTTTGCAGCTATAGAAGAACCAGCCACATATTCAGTCGGTTACAACAGGATGTTTCTGAACGGTAAGTTACACCGTCCTCATGTTTGTTCAAGTTTTAGCAGGACAGTCGGCCAATGTGGGAGTAACGTCCCGAGTTACAGTACGGAGTTTCAGTCCCGAGTAACGTCTGCGTTACTCCGTACTGAGTACACCTACACGGCACATCAGAAGAGATAAAGCGTAGCCGCTGGTCTCGAACAGTTACGTTCTTAGGAGGAATGTGCACGGACACATTCTCTTCCTTGCATCCCTCCACGCTGCAGTGTTTCTTCAGTGTTGTTTGTTGTGGTTAGCCTGTGGTAGCTAACAAGCTGCTAACACAAAAACAAGTCTGCTTGGTGTCGCGTTCGGTGTGGAGGGGAGGAGGGGGGTGCTGGTGGTGGTGTTGGAGGTGAGCAGGGGTGGGGGGTTCGGAGGCTGGACTGGTACCGGCTGGGTGGGGCTGAGAGACGAGGGCGATCCCGAATGACATCATACGGGGGAGGAAGTACGAAACGAGACGTTTCAATAACATATTTCTTCGAATGGACTGAGTGAAAAAGTCCGTGGAGTGACTGTTGTCATACTTTGAGGGTCCCTACTGACCCCTACAAGTCATTACGGATAGTACAAGCCCAGAAAATGTATTTTACACAATATGGGCCCTTTAAACTTTGACACACCTCTCCCTTTATCGACACCATCTTTTTTCATGAATGTTGTAAATGCTACTTTGTTGATGTTCTCTGTTACATGAGGCATCTATTGCACTTCTGTCCGTCCTGGTAGAGGGATCCCTCACATGTGTCTCTCTCTGAGGTTTCTAAATGTTTTCCTCTGTTAATATGTTTTTTGGTAGTTTTTTCCTCACTCTTGCTGAGGGTTAAGGGCAGAGAATGTCCCACCTTGTTAAGCTCTATAAGGCAAATTGGGATTTGTGAATATGGGCTACACAAATAAAATTTGATTGATTGATATGTAAAGATAGTAAATGATATTTAGATTAGAATGTTTGGCTTTGTTGTGTGTGTTGGATTGCATGAGAAGGCCTCTACCTTCTTCCAGTAACGGTCATCACGATTGTGTCGTTCCACTCGTACTCGGTCATGATGTAGAAAGAAGTTATGAACGTTGCCTTCACAGAAAAAAAGAGAGAAGTCACCAAACGTCTTCAATGGTCAAAGTAGTTTGAGTTCATCATTTATAGTAGTTCACTTCTGTCTGCTGTGAAGTGGGTGCAGTTTGACTCACAGCAGATCTGCTGCGATACACAGGAAGGCTGACACCGCACACAGTTTTGTCAAGCACCCCTTCAAGATCATGACAGCTGTGGAGCGTTGGTCTAGTCGCCTGTTTTAAGGAAAAACATGAACACCTTGACTGTTAATTCGAAATCTAGGTGAGTTTGAACTTTTAGCCTTAATTGTCAGTGCTGGATGCTGTGATTGAAACATGTTCCCCCTCACAACCCACACATCCTGTGTGGTATTCAAATCCTCAAGACAATTTCAGTTCTGTTTTGTGACAGGAAGCGTTGTTGTAGTTCTGCATTTGGCAGTGGAGGTTTTGACAAATATAAATTGAATAAATGTTATTTTTCTTAATTAGTATCATTCATTTGGGGCCAAATCCAATATAAATAATCATGTCAGTTCAAGTATCATTGTGAAGGTGAATAACTGGACAAATTTGGGATCAATCTATCACGTGCACAGCTTCACATACAGTTACATGTTTTTGTTTCACAAAATAAACATTTCTTTTGCTACATTTGTTTACATTTGTCATGTGTGGCAAAAGAATCAACCAGACACAAAGATGCAAAAAATACGACAACATTTTTGACTGTGTCAGTGCCTAATTTCTTTGTATAGAGCTGGTCCAGTGCCTGTTCTAAACCTCTCTGTTTGGAATGGGCTGCTCTCCGCCTGTGTTAATGATGTGGAGCTACTTCAGAATTAATCCTTGTCATTAGTGGTTCACCCCCCCAACAGTTCTACAATATACTTTCACTTTATCTTGTTTGTGTGCTGGACGTTGTGTGCAGAGCTTTTTATAAACAGTCTATGGAGCAGAGTGAAGATAGAAAACGTTATACTGATTGGTTTATCTGCAATGAACTGAGTGCAGATCGATGTTGGGACATGATAGAACATAGGACAAGCTGAAGAATATCCATTGTATGTCTGAAGGTCTACTGTGCCTATTAGGATGCCAACCACCAGCAGACGTTAGGGACACATCTTCACTTGTGTACCTTAGAGTCATCAGGTGTTTCAGGCTTTTAATCGCAGCAGCGTTACAAACCGAACCCGAGGGTACGCAGAGGCTAAGGGTAAATCTGACTGGCTACTGGCTGTATGGCAGTACTATGAAAGCCATGATGCTAGCTCAGAAGATCAGACATCATTACCTCTATGCCTCTTTTAAACTTTTTAAAACTGAACACCTAGTGTTGTTCAGCAGAGTCAAAAGCTGTCCCATTTTAGAACATAGGAAAAGATGGAGAATATCCCTCGTATGTAATTAAGAATGAAAAAAAATGATATGTTTACGTCACCTCTGTAATAGTCATCCTGGAGAAGGAGAGGCCAGGGGGATAGTACATTGTGAGGCTGGTGTTGTACGAGTCATCACCATAATTGGACAGTTTTACAGTCACGTTGAAGTAGTTATCTTCTGCCACCAATAAGGTCGGGGTCCTAGGAGACACAGAGTACTTCATACCGGTCGCACAATGCCAACATTACAGTTGCTGCCCGGTGTTTGATCACATAGCGAACGTACGTGAAGTTGAAATCCACCTCGAGTTCAGCAACACAGCTGTCGTTTTTTGCACATTGCTTTTCAAAGGGAACCTGTAAAAAAGAGATTGCTGCTTATTTGAAAATACAGGGCAGGAAGCAGATAGTTGCACTACATTTTTCATTTTGTAAAACGGAACATGCAAATGAAAAAATTTGAGTTGAACATGAACAGTACAAAAAAAGGTTTAGAAAACTTGATCGCATATTGGCCTTTATGTTTATTTCGTAACATCGAAATTGAGGAACTATAAAGTTTTCATATTGCTCCACACAGATATGTTGATGTTCCTGTCTCCTCAGCAGAAGCTTGTGTGAATGTTTAAGTCACTTGATTCATGATTTATTCAAAAAAGTCCACGTCACATTTTGCTTTTATCGATAGAATTGTTTTCCACCACAATCATTCGTAATTTTTTTCCCATTATATTTCCAGCATTTCCCTCGGTTTGTATATCTGATAATTTTAAATATGCTTAAATCTGATTTTGTGGAACATCCATTTCACCTTAGTTTGGAACCTGTTAAGAGAAAGTCTGTAAGGATACAACTCTATGTGACGGCCTGCAGCCATCTGCAGTGCACATACCTCAACAGTATCAAACCTTCTGTATCCCACGTTCCAGGCGGCACTCGCACTCTCACTGTCGGCTTGGGAAAAGTTGAATTTGATGCTGATGGGTGAAAAGTGTCTTTCAGACATTTCTATGAGAAAGGGAGAGAAAGTCATCTGCATATTGTTGAAGACATATTCACAAAGCAGAGATTTTCATTTTAGAAATTGATTTCAGCATGAAGATGAGAAAAGAATAAATAAATGTACAAGATTTTGACGGCTAGTGTTACTGGTATGTGACTTGAGAGTCCAGTTTTATCAGTTAAATGTATCATGATGTGACAAAAAAGAGTATTGCTACATGGAGAGGTGGGTGGTGAGTATTTGAGCTTGAATAACAACAACAACAGAAAACAAGTAAACTAAAGCATGCCTTGAATTTACATACTGATGTAAAGGACCCTGTAATTCTCACCATGTCCCTTGGAATAATTAGACACAACCACTTTTCATATTACATGAGAACTAAAAACATTTCTTAGAAAGGCGTTCAACATGTATTAAAATGATTGTCAACACAGAATACCCATATATCATGATCATTGTAATGAAGGCGAATTTCCATCAACCCCCAAGTCCTCTGATCAATTTGAGAACCACTGGTGTTGGTTATGGAAGCAATGTGCAATTAATGGCGACATGGATGATATTTATATATAGGTGGTAGGTGCTCTAAAACATATGTGTAGAGTATGAGTGTGAATGAATTGGTCTCCATACAGGCATGTTGACGGAGCTCAAGCAAGTTTCATTAGCCGTCAGGTTGCAGGTGGAAGTAAGACTCCTGGCTGTCTTGTCATTTCAAGAAACCTCGGTAGGTTTGTCTCACTGGATCGGTAAGCATGTATGAGATGTTCAGTCTGAGCTCATCAAATCTATAAGGACACACAGCAAGATTAAAATGCCTCAGTGATAGGGTGTGCACTATTAGCAGCTCTTAATAAATCAGTTCATTGTCCGGTCCTTACCGGTGCTCTTGTGCTCTACCATTTCAAAGCAGACTTTTAAGGTTCCCATGGGTAACTTTTCATCTGTTTGTCCACACAGTTAATCTTCTCGGTGCTTATTTCCTCAGGAAGAAAAGAGGAGTGTGCGATGGCGTTGAAGACAGGGCCAGGACCTGAAGATATTAATTAAAGATTAAAATGCAAACAATTAATTTTAGAAATAAAAAAATATATTATTAGACTGTGGTGGAAATTGGTCCAAGTTGGGAGCAAGTTGTCTTTGTAAGCTTTCTGCAGAAAGGATCACACAGAGCAAGTTGGAGTTGCAAGTGAGATGAAAAGTGAAGTGTGTGGGTTACCTCCTGACCCAAAAAGTACACAGGGGAGTGAATGTTTTGTTCTGTGACTGGAACATATAGTCTGTAAAGGTCCATCCTAATAGTGTTAGAGAGGAAATAGTATCATGTATGGTTAGGGTGTTGTCAGTCAGCGAGTTCTTCAAAAAAGGACAAGCACAGTCCAGCACAGACTAAAGCAAGGTCACTAGAATTCAGATGACCTCAGATCAACTTCTGCAAGGCATGAATAGACAATGGGCTAACATGCTAGAAGTGGATGCACCATAAAGTTCATCGAGCTGTGCCCTATGGAAATGCTGTTCTAAGCATAAACTAAGAAGTTAAATTCCATTACAAGAGCGCTTATTTCTAAGGATGATGGTACACTATTGCATAGAGTTGAATCATATTTTGGTAGGTCATTATAGAGGCGGTTGATATTAGTGCCTTTAGTCCTGCTTTACACCTGCCTGGATGAAAACACTGCTGGTGAAATTAGATTTGATATTCCTAATTTCTTTTATCTATAACATTTATAAATATGTTCTCAAGGTTCAGGGGCTTGTGAGGCTCTGCGATGTAAGAGCCTCGTCATGTACCATAAAAAACACTGAGTGTATTGACCTGGTTACTTATAGTGCTTAGTAGGTTCTCAGGTAAGGTGTTAGCTCTTTCTGTATAGTGATTTGTGAGCAATTGTACACACTTAGCCATAGAGCATGCCACGTCACAAAAAAACCCTTTTATCTGATTCTGATTCAGACTTGGCCATACTCTTAAAGGTTCAGTGTGTAGTATTTAGTGACATCTAGTGATGACGTTGCATGTTGCAGCTGAATACCCCTCTTACCCTCCCCTTATAAACATGACATAGAACCTGTGGTAACCTTCATTTGTCATAAACTCAATAGTGTTTAGTTGGTCCAGTTTGGGCTACTGTAAAACATGGCGGCCTCTGTAGAGGACCGCTTCCAATGTAAATATAAAGTATTTAAATATAAAGGTTCCATTCTAGGGTAGATAAAACAATGATTCGTACAATTTAGATGAAACACACTAGTGAAAACATCACTAGGATTATTTTATATTCAATTTCTGCCAATAGATCCTTTCACCTAAATCTAACACACTGAACCTTTAACGTACACAGTATCCATACCTCAAGACAACAGCCATGCCCTGTGATCCAATCAAAATATCTGGAAGTCCGTCCTCTCCGAGGTCAATGTCCCCATCAATGGCCTGTCCGAAGAATCTCATCTCAGGTCTAATTTCCTGTCCCATGATTCTCTGGAATAACAGATTGGAAAATTGAAAGTGTGCACGGTTTGCCTACAAATTCTAAGTTACTCATTAGAGAAGTGGTGGAAACAGATGATGCTCGATAGATGGGGCAACATCTACGAAACCACTGCAGCCACTATGCTCACTACCAAAAAAGAGCCATTAGGATCGTACATAATGTTGGATATCAGGAACAATCTGATAATCAGATTTTAAAGTCACATGCATTGAAACTCATGGATCTGGTGGAATTTATTGACATCTAGTGGTGAAGTGTCATGTGCTGAATACCCCTCACCTCACCCCCCCCTTCCAAACATGAAATAGAACCTGTGTTAACCTTCAGTTTTCATAAAAACTCAAAGGGTGTTTATTTTGTCCAGTCATGGCTACGACAAGAAACATGGCGGCTTCCATAGAAAACCCCCAATGTAAATATAAAGTATTTTAATATAAAGGGCCAGTTCTAGGGTAAATAAAACAACAATTTGTATAATTTAGATGAAGCACACTAGTAAAATCCTCACTAGGATTCTTTTATATACAATTTCTGTCAATAGATCCCTTTCACCTGAATCTTAAACACAAGACCTTTTTAAGTCCTCACAAATAGTGTATAAAGCAAGAAATAATCTACTACCTGGTAATATACAAAAACAGTTTTTGGACAGAGAGGGTTATGTTATAACTTGAGAAGGACATTTAATTTGAAACATTGTTATTCTGACACCATTTTCAAGGAGCAAAAAAGAAGATGTAAAAAGACACCCTTTATGAAAGGTACAGAAATCAAGACGAGAAATGGAAAGCATGTTGATGCACGTAAGAAGAGAAGAAGACTACAGCGATGTAGTGATCAAATTGACACTTGGGGAAGAGTGGAGTTGTATTTGTAACTTTATTTGAAGATTTAGTATAGAACAGGTGTGGGACAGGAATGGTGCTTCTTCCTACTACTTTTTGGCAGAAAATGAAATGTTCATCTATGTTACTTTATGTTACTGAATATTTATGTTGTTCTGTTTTTTCTACTACATATGTTGTTGATTAATTATTTTGTGATTTTTCCTATAAATGTATTTTATTTTATCTTTTTAAAACATTTGAAATTAACTAAACTAAACTAAATACAAAAGTTTTAGAAGTTATAGCTGAAACAACTGAAAAATGTTCTGATGATAATATCGCCCTCAAATAAATCATGTCCTTTAGAAGATGTGAGTTTTTGTTTTATTCAAAAGACACTTTTATACTGCGTAATGGGGAATAAATACATATCTGTCAAACTCTTAGTCTTATGATTTTGACAGACAGTATGGAGATGACAGGAAATTAGGAAGATTCAACAAACGTCCCCATGGTGGATTTGACCTGGTGAAATTGTGGTTCATCTTAATGCTGTATTCACTGGGTTTCCTTGATCCACTACTGGTTAATGTGTGGTTGATGAATCTACCCACAGCATGTCAGTGATGACAAAGATATATTATGTCAAGTTTTTCTCAGGCTCACCTGGCTGAAAGTGCTGCGTATGCCATTGTGTCTGTCACCAAGGTAGATGTACACAGCCCCTCTGTTATCATCCTCAAGGGGGGCTCCAACGGCAACGTCTCGGAGTTCGTCTCCATTAAGATCCGCAAGGCTGGAAATGGTGGTGCCAAATCTGCCCATGGATGGTGCTGTCACATTTAGTACAATTTCCAGTTGCATCTGTAGAAGTCAATTCATTATGAAAACAAATGCATCAATTAAAAAAGTGAAGGAAAAAAATAAGAAGCATCACAGTTTATGTGAAGCTTTATCGCTGCCCCCACCTTCTCAGAAAGTATGTAGACATAGATCCGGCCTTCTTTCTTCTCATGGGGCTGATAGAACAGGGGAGCTCCCACCAACAGGAAGTCAGTGTTACCATCTGAGTCGATATCTACTGAGCACAGCTCTGCACCAAAGTAGGAGCCAATCTGAAAATGTGGGGCATACAAATGCAAAGTGTCTAAACATGCACTTGCTAAAACACGATGATTTAGCTGATGTCCTTGATTGCTCAATGAAAAACACTACTAACAGGGCCCGGTCACCTGTTAAATGAAGCTTTCTGAGTAACTTTGCAAAGTAAATGCTGCAGTAGATGCATATCTGAGGGGTTCTAGCAAAGCTGTCTCAAAGGTGAAAGTAAACCTGCACCTTGCACACATTCGTGTTCTTCATTGAACAGCTACTTTAATGAGAAATGACCCAAAAAAGGATTGAGACGGCCTCTAAGGGCTGCATAACAAAAAGACGTTTGTTAACTTGCAGTGGCAGATTTAGCAGAATTACCACGCTAAACGTTTATGTCATATTATAAACAACCTTTTCAAGACAGTATACCTACCTGGGTACCATTTAGTGTTTGGGCTGCGGCCCAATTACCACCATCACGTCTGAAAAGTACGACCTGTCCTGTGTGCTCAAATCTTGGTGCACCCGCAAAGTATAGAGAAGCAGTGTCCCTCTTGCCAACAGAAATGGAGTATCCTGCAACAGTGACCGTCACTTACAACACGAAATGTCACTCACATGAAATGTTCATTTTTAAGAAGCCCAGTGCTTTACAATACAAAGCTATTTTAACTGTCAGTTACATCGCCGTTTACCTTTGCATGTCTCCTGCCAAATTAAACTATTTTAATAAAGGGGCAGGTGATATGGTAATGATTTGTACATGACTTTACCCATGTAGGAGTCCTTCTTCATTGGTGGATCTTCAATCTTTGTTTCTTTTCCTTCATGGAACTCTTGGAGAGAGCCCCCCCAGCTCTTTGAGCCCACTGAACCCAGGATCAATGTATTCTGCCAACAGAAAAATGCAAGTCTAGTCAGAGCACAGAGAAAAGTGGAGCTACCAGTGGGTGCTATGTCGACTCCTCAGTCAGAACTACTGCTGTCAAACTGGTTGGTCCACTGAGGCAGTAGAGAATTGTTGTTTCATCCAGAAAAAACCATGGAAGATTGTAAACAGTGGTCCCTCAACAAGACAGCTGCTTTGTTCAGGAGGGAATTAACTACACTGTTTGTCTGCACCTGTGTATAGAAAGCACTGTGATTTTGAATGTGCTCAGATTTTTGTCTTTTTTCACTTTACTCACGTTATAGAAGACAGCACTGAATCCACTCTGAGCCATTTCATCCGTCAAGTCTCCTCCCCGAGCCACACTGGAGCCTTAACATGGAACAAAACTAGTTCACTAGTATTGGTGTATATAGGCTATGGTTTTTGTTATAACATTGTTTGATAGAGAGGAAAGAAAAATATCCAATATCACCTTCCATTTTAAAAATCCTTTTTTGAAACTTTTCCAGTATTCCTTTCAGTCCGTTGTAGTTCTCGATTTTGAAGGCATATTGGTCTGCTGGTTTTGAAGCAATGGCTGTGAATTTGTCTAACTTAGCATCTTTGACCTGAAATCAGAATGCAGTTTAATATTATGACCCACGTCTAAGTCTGAGGTCGTAAAGAGAAACAGCACAGGCTGAAAGGCTGAGCTCTAACATGATTGTTACACTACCATTTAAAGAGGAAACACTTTAGCGCTGCTGGTAAAACATTTCAGTTCTTTTCTGAGAAGTGCAATTGTGCATCTCAGTAGGAGTTCCATGAGCTGAATGTCTGTCTGTATGTAGAATGCATATCCTGTGAACCGGAATTTGGACACGCAATGCGTTCAATATGAATAAAAATGGGATAAAATCAGGTGACCAGCACTCTGTAGCAGTCAGAAGGGGCGGGACAGTGTGCCCTCAGTCTGTGGACCAGATTCAACACGTCTTCCTCTAAGTCTTAGAGTCTAATTCCTCTGATAAACAACAGCAGCAGTCAGCAACCGAAGTAAACCATGGGTCAAAACCACCATCAGATCATTTTGATGAACTGAGGCAAACATTCACAGCAGTAACATTCACAGAATCACTTCCTTTTTAGGAGTTTGTCTTTAGAGTTAAAGCACAATGTTGGTTTTGTTGCTGCAATGCTTTATATCAAGCTGAACTGCAGCGCTTTTGGTTTTACAAGTTGTGAACTTGGAGTGCGAATGGATTACTTAGACCTCCTGTAATGCTTAGACATGCAATTTATGAAATTATAACTGCAGGCCTTTTTTTAAAGCCTAATACAAATGTCCCAGGTTACCAAGGGACCTGTCGCAGACTATCAAATTCAGGCAGGATTTTCTTTTTTGGCACAAAGAACACTAGAAGTCTCCTCTATGATATCTCCATGCTCCATTCTTTCTTCGGGAATAAGTAGCAGAAGTCAAAATGAAAGAAATATCCCATATTACCCGAATTCACCCTATATATACAGTATATAAACCACACACTTGAACAGTAGCTCAGCAGTATGAACACAGGACAAGAGAACAAGTGAACTAGTAATATAAATAAGACAGAGTAATAAAACATCAAATCACAGCTTACCCCAATGACAAAGCGAATGATCTGTTTGTCATTATATTCTTCAATAATCCCATAGTCTCTGTCACTGGGATCGCCATCTGTGATTATTACCAGAACTTTAATTGCATCAGGAGAGGCACCTGCAGCTGGGTTTTCCAAGATATTTTTCCTGAAACAAACAAATAGCAAAGTGTTTTTTTAAATGCTCAGAATAAACAAAACTCCATCTATAAATATGAATAAATCAGCGATTATAACTTAAATAACATGCTCATGATCATCATTTTCGTTGGCTCTGATGTTGAGTAGTATCCCTCAACAGTAATGTCAGCATGATTCCTTGAACATCCCCAGATTGAGGATTTGAAACTGTTTGTTTAATGTCACTGAACTCACATCACAAATTCGAGGCTCCATGTGTTAGTCAGAGCTTCCATGTAGAGTTCGTTCTCACGTTTCAAGAGGCTGCCATCTTGATAGTTGTTGAAGTCAAATACCGTCCTGTGGTTTGAGGAGAACTGAACTGCTGAGAACTGGAAAATGCATGAAACAGACAACACAATACAATTTAACATAACACTATTTGTATATAATTCAACAAATAAAAGTCATGAACTCTTTTATGTTGCAGTGGAGCAGTGACCTTGATTGATGTGTTCTTAAGGCTGTCCATTATATCCACTATGAAATCTTTATTTTTGTTGAACTCAGCTCCGGTCATACTGCCTGATCCATCAAAAAGAAAGACAAGGTCCACTGTCTTTTTGGTACATTCTGAAAAGAAATATGCAGAATAAAGAAATTGTTTGTTTGGACAAAAACATGAAGAACAAGATGTGAGCAATGGAGACATTTCCAGTCTTTCGTCATCTCTTACCTTGGAAAGCAGGAGTGAAAGAGGAGATTGTCTGAAGACTATGTGTCATCTTGTAACACACACTGTTCAGATAGGAGTTTTCATTACATTCATGGGCTACACTTGGGCTGCAAACCTAAGTCCAAACATAAGAGGTAAAGGAAATTAGATTCATCACATTGATTTGTAATGGTTTTATCTTATTATTGGCCTTTGTGGTTTTCTTACAATGAACTGGGAGCTTGTGGAGTCTGCGGCGATTGACAGGCCGAGGAGCTTCACTGGTAATGTTTCGTTTTTCACAGTAATGTCTGAAACAGTAGCATTTAATTAGTACTAGAATAATGCAAAGCATTTCAGCTACATTATCAAGTCTCTATTTTATGCTTCCTATTTCTGTATTGTTGAGAAGTGTACTTTGTGTGTGGTTAATTGTGTAACATTGACTGTATTCAACACTGTATTTATATACCTTCAGCATTGAAACACTGGGTGCTTTGGTTTTGGTCAGGTCTGCATACTCCTCCAGATCCATTGAGCTGCAGCGGCGCAGTGACGATTATCCTGAGAACGAGGTGAACAACCATGAAAACAGTCATTTGAACCATTGAAGTAATCACGGTGGCAGGAGCAGCACCATTACAACACAAAGAAAATACTCTCTGTGCGAAGCAGGATGTGAAGTCATGCTTGTGTGCTGAACAGCAAAATCTGGATGCATCCGTCAAAGTGATCAACAACAGTTCTTCACACCTCTGCAGTGAAAGTTAACCTCACTTATCTTCGCATCTACTTCTTGAGTCATAAGGATTATGGCGATATCGTAACAGTAATAATCGCTGAACCTCCAGGTTGAACCTTGCAAACTTACCCTTTGTTTGTGCCAGACATGAACTGAAGCACTTTGTATCCAAAGAAATCTTTCTTTTCACCAGCATAGACATCGGGATTTGTTGCATCAATGTTGAAAGCCAAAGAAAGAGGGGCGGCTGCAATTAAAAAAAAATTACTTTTCTTCTAATCTTTCTTCTAATTCTTTTTTCTTTAATCTAATTCGGTAGGAGTAATAATATTCGACAGTTTAAATATTGTATTTAAACTTTGTTAAGCCTCAACACTACAGTTAAGAAAACATTGATCTACTATAGGTCTACAGTGTTTCTACACAATTATTTTTTCAGATTTAACAAAAGATTCTGCACAAATGATCATTTTCAATTTTTATCAAAGAAAAAGTAGATAGAAAGTAAAATGATACCCAAGTGCATCTGAGGCAAATGGTTTCATATCCATCCAACATCATGCTCTTACACATATTCATATTTATTTACTAAAACACGAACACACACTTACATACTTACCTGGATAGTTTGATATACATAGTATACTGTAACATAGTGTTGCTCTCTAATATCACAGCCAGTCTCACAATAAAAGTTTAAAAAAGGATCAGAATTAATGCAGCAGAAAAATCAATTGCATTTCTACATCTTCTTCCTTGTCCAAACCCACTGCAAATAAAATGGTGACAGTTCCTTTTCATTTTCAAAACTGATCTTCGGCTGAACTGACACTGGCATCATATGATCTTCTTGACTTTTCACACATGCATTTTTAAATCTAAAGATATTTGAACGTGTGGTAAAATCAAGCATTTCCCTGTAGATGTGAAAAGTAACGTTCACAGCATGAAAAGCAAAAAAACTACTTTCTTCTCCTCAAATTTTTCAATTGTTGACCTCGATGTACAATTAAACCTTAAATGCACTGTTCACAAATAAGTAGAGCTTTTAAAATATGTTTTTTCTTGTCTATTTATGTAGGCTTTATGTAGGCTTGAAGCTGTACTAATCATCTTTTCCATTTTTTTTGATCAAATGACTATGTATGAATAGAAAGGTGTAGTAAACAAACTCACAGAGAATCCACCGCCCAGCTCTGCTGTTTTGTTCTCTCTCACCAGAAAAGTGTCGTTTCCAAGAATAGCAGCAGGCAGCTATTTTCTAAAAGCCCTCAAAACCCATTTTACCCAACTATATCTGCTCAGCAACAAATATTCAAATTGAAAGAGTCCATTTATAAGGTTTTGCAACTTTACATAAAATAGATTTTCTTTGGTAAAATGACAAAAAAAAATCTATTAGTTTCAAGCCTCAAATACTCAAATACACATTCTCCCACATTTCTCCAAAACTCACAAAGAGCACAAACCCCCTTTATCTCGTGGAGAAATTCTGTCCGATAAATGTAGGAAATATTATTTTCTTACCAAGCGCCACCATGTAGGTGAGCAGGAAAATATGACGCTGGTCTTTCATCTTCCACATCAATCTTCTCAAGGCTAAAGATGGTGCTGCTTGAGACTTATGTACCCTATGTGCAACACTTCCTGTGCGCTTTTTAAATGAGGGCGTTTCCGTAACAGGTGGTTGTGACACGTTTCCTCTCACAGCAATGCTCTCAGCAAAATGTATCTCTTCCTTCCCACTTCCCCATTTCTTTTGTTGCTCTGAAATACTTTATTTCTCACTCACTGTTTTTTCACTTCTGTAAACTGGTACAACAAACAGAGAGGATGATGATGTTAAATTAAAACGTGTGAGAAACTTGCTGTGATAGTGAAACCATCATCAGAAAAGTTGTACTGGTTTACTTCCAGTGATGGAAGAAGTATTATATTTAAGTAAAGGCTATGGTGGAATGTGACAAAATGTATTTACACAAGCTCTCTACTTGACATTGAACATGTAATTTTTTCTTCGCATACCACATTTTAATCAATTAGATGAAGTTAAGAGGGAAACATTGTATATGTGTAGTGACAGTTATTGTATAGTTTTATGTGGTTGCCACCAAATGCTATTTTTCTAGATCAGGGGCCATAAAAGGGCCATGTTTTTTAGTTTTTGTCACACATCATTAAACATATTCTGATAATTGTTCCTTGTTCAAGCACATTGTGTTCTTCAAAAAAGCTTAGAAAATAAAAAAAGACTACTGACAGGACAGGCGCACTTAAGTAGGATTTCATCTGTGGCCAGTGCCCCTTGGCCCCACCTCTGGATCTGACCCTGCAAAATAGTAATACCATGTTTTACTTTTCCCTAAGCAAAGGAGGTGAATTAGCAATATCACAGTACGGAAATGTTTTTATGGATTACTCAAAAATGAAAAAACTTTTTTTTACCACACTGTCTGCATGGCTTGACAGCACTTTCTAAAAAAATATTTCAAATAAGAATAGTATGTGTTTGAGTGTACCAAAGTATGCCTGAATCTGAATCTTAATTTCATTTACAAAGTCTCTGAAACCACTTGGACAGTTTCAACTTGTGAATGCTGTTTCTTGTTGTAACTGCAGATTTGAATATTTCGTTGTTTACGACATGACACTGTCTGTATGGCCCTGGCTGAAAACAATCTAGTTTCTGTTCTCCTTCGATCCTTATAACAAAATCAGGAAACAGGATGTGAATTAATCAAGCATATTCTTCTTAATCTTTTGCAACTATAAATCACTGTATAGCTGGGAAAAAAAACACGTTAATAATTCTCCTCTTTATTTATCAGAACAAAATCTCACAATGTCCTGTTTGTGTTGTGGTGGCTTGAGTGAGCACCAGGATTTTGAACCTTGAGAGAAAAGTCCACAACAGGACAGCCCTGTGTAATACAGCCCAGGGAAATGATGTCCACGTGTGGGGAGAAATACAAAGCTAAGTTCTCTGGAGTAACTCCTCCACTGGCTTCTATCAGTAGAGCTGGGAACTCCATCTTCAGGGCTCGAGCTGCGACATGGAGGTCCTGTCGGTGAGGGACAGGGGGGGGCAGGTGGGTTATTGTGGAGCGAAGTGGCAGAGTGAGTGGAAACCGAGCAATGAAAGTGAAAAATGACTTGTGTTCTTTTCAAATTCTCTACCTGAGCTTGAAAGTTGTCCAGCATAACAATGTCTGCTCCTGCTGCGGCTGCCTCTCTGCCCTCGTCTGCAGAGCGACACTCCACCTCGATCTTACTGCTGAAGCCACTCACTGAGCGGGCAGCTCTCACCGCCTGCACAACAAACAGGATGTTGTCTTTTTGCGATATATTTTTCAACTCCATTCCTAACTTTAACCACTGTTCTTTTCTTTTTGGATCACAGGATACGGACGCCTGTGTCTGAATTCTCAGGGTATACTAGTTTGTTATCAGGTCGGGACCCGGGTCACGTTTCGTCAGCTGAGTTCACGGGTTCAACACAGTAAGTGGGTCAGAGGTCGCGATGTAACAGCCTCTTATTACATTAGCTATTTATCTCAGAGGCATTTTAGCGGCTGACAAAGTTTAACATGTACAACTTTAGCTTATTTCCAGTTAGCTTTTGCTAACAAGTTATACAAGCTGTTACCCTACACGCAGCGGGTTCTGTTAGCTGCCATCTTTTAGCATTTAACACACACAGCTGATGTAAACAGATGATTGTGTTAGATTTTTGATCCAGATTTGACCACAAAATTAAGGCAACTTGAATTAAACTTAAATCTGTAAATTATTTAGATTTTAGGTTTTAAAATTCCACTATTTAAATCACATACATTTTGATAGTTTTCAAAGAAAGATATTTCAGTGCTATAAATTCAGATGTGCTTGTGAATCAGTGTAAACAAATAATAGCTTAAGATCTGTGGAAGCAATACTTTCATCAGAATTTATGGATCCTGAAACACAACTAGGAAATGTTTGATAGTTTTCGAAGTTTTTCGGGTTTGAAACTATAAGAAGACACATTTTCATATTAACTGGATTTTTGCTTCAGCTTCTCACCTCTGTGATACTTCCTGACGCCCAGACATGGTTGTCCTTCAGCATCACCATTCCACTCAGGTCCTGTCTGTGCATGGACACCCCGCCAACCAGCATGGCGTACTTCTCCACCAGACGGAAGCCCGGGGTGGTCTTGCGTGTGCCAGCCACCTCTCCATGCCACCCCCCTGCCGTTGCCATTGCCTGGAGCAGAGCACAGCGAGTGGCGATCCCCGAGGCCCGGGCCAGGCAGTTGAGAGCTGGCCTTTCCCCAAGAAGGAGACACCTTGCCGGCCCTCTCACCACAGCAGTCAAGGTGACAGCATCTGGGCCTGTGCAGGTTAAACAGAGGACATAGGAGGACTGAGATCTAATGGTGAGAAGCAAGATATCAGGTGAATAAACAACACTTTATGAGCATTTAATACTGTGGAACTCTACTTTTTTTAAATTTCAATTTCACACCAGGTCATGTGAATAAAACAAGCAGGACATCTGCAGAGTGGGTTCTCTAAATCAGTATTTCATGTACCCATAGGGGGGTACTTCTGAAGTGGCCAGGGGATACAGAAAAAGACTGTGGCATAGCTCAACCAATATGAAAAAATCCTGTAAAATGATTTGTTAAAAATACAGCGTGTCCACATATCTTTGTTCAAGAGAAAGATACACTGTCAGAGAAGTTTAAATCACAGATACCTGGTCACATTTGAAGAAAGTGGGCTGTTCCTACCAATCTTGGCCCCCTCCTGATAAATCCAGTCCACAGTGCAGCCGACCTCAGTGAACACTGCTGTGAAGAAGGGACTCCCCGCCAGGATGCTGTGTGGCGTCTTACACAGCATCCTGGCCTCCACCTCCTGTGACCCCACACACACCCCTGCAGGGTCAAAGTTGGGTGTGTCCTCTGCCAGCCACTCTCGTGCCAGCCGGGACAGAGTGGGAGGTGGGATCGAGTGAGCTGCCTGGTGTTTGGGGAGAGACATTCTGAAACAAGAGTTTGTGGAGACAAATTTGTTTCTGGTTGACATAAAAGTTCAAACGGATAAACAGATAACGATGCCTCATAACCTTCACAGGGCTTTCTTTTCTCTGTCACTCAGAAACTACCAGACCATGAGTCTGTAGATTTAAAGATTTTAAAGTTTCATGATAGATTTGAATTGTTCCCCTCAATCCAGAAGAGAATGATCACCAGGGCAAATATTACACTTGAGAGGCAGATTTAAAAACATCCCAGGGTTATTTATCAGAATTAGCATGATTATATGATTTGCATCCAGTAGAGTACTTTTAGATCATCAGTTTAACAGTTATTCAGTTAAACTATACTTATTCATGGAAAATCATGAACAAATGAATGAAGCCCAACAAATACAAGTGTTTTCTTACAGAACATTAGGGCTCTGAGATTTCATCTGAGATATTGGAGTGATGTGTTCGACAGCGTTGTCCCACTTATCACATTTACAACTGAGGGAATAACTTCTGGAAAAGGGCTGTTAATTCCTCCATTGGAGACTCGTATAGTCTATGCATGGAAGTCCTGAAGCTGTTCCATATGATTCATGGTGGACCAGCACCTTCCTAAGACACTTAATGTTAGTTTGTTCTCTTGTTTTTCATGCATCTACATGAAGAATCTACCGCTTCTACAACAACGCTCTCAAATAGACATTATCACAACTGCATATTCTGTCATGGTTGGACAACTAGTCCAAGATTGGGCCAGCACTGCAAAAAACAAATGATAGATTTACTTACTTCCATCAGTGGCCCTCCTCTTTCTGTTGGTAACAGACTGTGGAGTTGTAGCACTGTGCACACGGAGCCACAGCAAAAATGTGATGTGGAATTTGCCCCCGTGTCCATGTTGGAATGTTGACGAGCTGAGAGCTAGTATGAGGCTCAACATTGATTGTTGTGACCGAGGCTGATTGACAGGCCACGGAGGTCAGTGTGATAGAAACATTTCTCCCAAGATTAAAGAAAATGGTTTAAACTCAATGTAACTGAGAGACATTAACATGCAGTAGGCTTGTTAACTCACAGACTGCAAGAAAAATCAAGATATGAAACTTGCTTGTGTCACAAACTTTTATTTGTGGCATTTTGCATATAAAATTATACTTCCATTTTATTTATTTATTTATTTTTGTTATGCTTTGCACCAGTGATCATTATTTTGGGGCATTTTCTCTCAGGTGGCTGTCATTGATTTTCTCACCACAGAATGCAGGGTTTTAAGCACCGGTGACAACTTTATAGAAGGTAAACAGACCATCAGGGGGAGACATGCACATTGCAAGTATTTTACCTTATAATGTAATTAATCTATGATAAGATCATCCTTACAATTTAGGCCGTTAACAGTGTGTAAAGAGAGTACTGTTTGTTAATGATTTCTGTTACTGCCCCTACGAGGCCCCCTGCCCCCTGTGACCTAATGAGTTTGAAGTATGGATGTTTCTTGGTGGCGGGTTTTCTGTCAAGATGTGTCTGCGGTGTTAGAAGAAGCACAAAGACAGGAAGTGTCCTGCTCTCGGTGCACAGTGACTTCTTCAACGTTTCCCGTCAGGCTCCGCTACTCAACAACAGCGGTGACGTCACATGGCCTGGCCCTGCGCGGCTTTGCGCGCTCCCGACGCCCACGAACGCGAGCAGAGGCTTCCTCCACATCCAGAGCAAGAACCAGGAAGTGAAAGTATACACATGGAGGGTGTGTCTTCCCCTGCCAGTGTATGTTTTATTTTTAAAAACACAGTCCTCCTCGGATAAATAAATGGGGGACTCGGCGAAAACCAAGCGGCGGGAGCAGCTAAAGCGCTGGTCCGGCTCCTGCACGGACAAAGCGTCGGCCGTGCCCCGGCGGAGGTGGCGGGGCGATGCCGAGGAAGGAGCAGGGGAGCCGGAGGCCGAGCTGAGCGACCCCCCCAGGGAGCAGCCAGAGTCTGTGGGCTCTGAAGAAGTCAGCCCCCTCCTCAAACGACGGTGAGGAAACGACTCCTGTCAAACAGTCCTACATCGAGGGCCACATAACCGCTAGCTTAGCTTAGCATAAACATCTCCAGTTATGCTAAAGGAGGAATTGTGCGTGGGCTTGGACGAGGGGGGGTGGGGGGACAAAATACCAGAAACACTACAACTCACTTACCCCCCCAGCTACTGAAAAACCACTGAGTTCCCTGTTTGATGAAGCTCGTAGTGTTTGTGTAAACCACCAGTTGTCAGTTGTCGTTTCTCCTTTGGTGTTTATCCTGTTAGCTAGCTAGCAAAGAGTCCTACAAAGGGTATGTGTCAGGGTCTAGTAGTATCCCTGTTTGACTTTGCTTATCGTGATCCATCGGACTGGTGTAAATGATGATGAATGACCATCTCTTTCAAAGCTTTTAAACTATGTCCGTCTGCTAATCTGTGTTTGGGTTAACATCACTGTCTAGAACTGCAGTAGTGTCTGTCACAGCTGCAAGTCCACCTGCCACAAGGGCTGCAACAATATGATCATTGACGACGAAAAGTCTCCATCTATGATGACATCAACTGCATTAGCACAGAGGGCTCACAGGTAGACCCTCACCACCACTGACTGCAGCACACTTAAAGATACATTTGCGTCAAAACACTATTAAAAGTTAAAGGCTTGCATTATTCTACATCTGTCTTCCCTACCTGCATGCCCAAGTGTCCTGGGGCAAGATACTGAACCCCGAATGGCCCCTCATAGAAAAAAGTGCTGTCCATAGATGCACTGTATGAATGTGTGTGTGAATGAGGCTTTGAGTGGTCATCAAGACTAGAAAAAGGCTGTATAAAATACAGACCGTTTACCATCATTTACCTGTTTTTTAAGGGTTCACTTCTTCAGTAGGAAGGTGATGGGCATGGGGCTGAGAGCCACAAACAAGGATCGAACTCAGACAGAATCGAGAGACACATTTTTGGTTTTTCACATGATATGTTTCAAATAGCAAAACTATACAACCTTGTTCTTGTTGTCACCTAGAGGATATTTGCTCGGTGTCATGAGGTGTTCATGTTCTGTAAATTCCCAGTTTGAAATTTAGTTGTGTTACAATGTATGGTTGTTACAACTGCTACCCAGTGACATTATCTAGTTGTTTATATTATGTCTTTAGGAAAAGCGTGCGGTTCGACAGGGCTGCAGAGTTCCTGGCTTCCTGTGCCAGCGGGGACACGGAGGAGGCTCAGGTGATGCTGAAAGAGGCCAAAGACACCAAAGGGACAAGCAGGGAAGATGTGGTAGAAATTATCAATTGTTCTAACGCTGATGGAATCACAGCTCTGCACCAGGTGAGGCAGCTTCTCCTCCCAAGGTTTCATCGAAGTCATTGGATGATGAATAAGAAACATTTACAATTGCTTTCTTTTGGTTTCCCCTCTTGTCCACAGGCCTGCATAGATGGCAGCATGGAGATGGTGACCTTCCTTTTGGAGCAAGGTGCCAATGAGAACCAGGTTGACAGTGAGGGATGGACGCCACTGCATGTTGCTGCCTCCTGCGGCTACTCTGACATTGCAGAGTATGTAGTATAATATAGTGACGAATAAGATGTGTAATACAATAGTCTTTGCCACTGTGGGGAGGTCAGAGTGCAGCGTGGGTGCCAGAGTATTTCTGCATTCAACAATACTAACATTGTTGCCTTGTTTGGAAGCTAAAGCACGAGTTGGCTGGCCTGGCACACAATCACATGCAACTCGAAAGATTTAAGAATTGATGCACCTTTTCTTTGTGTGAATAATTCCTTATGGCTTTACTTTGAAGATTGAATGTATCTGCAGCTCAAACACATATAATGTGATAAGATTAGATGTTCTCTATTTAGAGTTGGTTAGCTTCTATAGTTGAAACGAATTCTCACTCTGTCCATGTTTGTTTTGACAGTTTCCTTTTGCAGCAAGGTGCGTCTCTCTCTGCTGTGAACTGTGACGGTGACGTTCCTCTCGACATTGCTTTGGATGAGACCACTGAGTCCCTTCTTCAGGATTACACTCAGAGACAAGGTGAGTGATGTTCCTTGACAACAATTCACCTTTTTTTGAATGGCTTAATCCAGGGGTTCATTATGTGTGTGTTTCTTTCCAGCACATCTTCTGTTGCATTAACAGAATGTGTTTTTGTGTATGTTTGTTGAGCTAAATCGAAAGTACCTGATTGGCCTGTTTATAGTTTTATTCGCTGTGCTGGATAAGGTGTGGAAAAAAGGCCGCCTATGCACCTGTGTCTCAACATACAAGCCGAGTTTTTATGGTTTAATGCTTTGAAAATTAGTTTGAATGTTTTATGGGATTCTGCCTATTTTTTATGAATTACATTGACCTTCAGGAGATATTCCAAATAAAGTCTTTATAAGGATTTCCACCATGCCATGTGTTTGGGTCATTGTTGATTATAGTGGGCTTCGAGGTCTAGAGAACAAAGCGTTTAAGGCAGTTTGATGCTTGGAACAAACTAGTTGGTGAAGTGTGTTGTCTGATGACGCTGGAAAGGTTTTAAAGCTGTGTCACAAGGAGATAGTAGTGCACGTTTTTGGACAAGCTTTTCCTGGAAGGTATTTATAGTGCTTTTGCTTAAAGTTGCAGAGTCTGTGTTGTAAAAGATGGGAAAAGAGAGAAGTCTTAGCCCTGGATACTACTAAGATAAAGCATTAATAGCTAAATGCAATGCACATTTAATTTGTGTCTCATATTGTGATCACGGATATAACAAGGGATGTGTGTATTTGACATGTTCTGTTTGTTTCAAGGTGTGGACTTGGAGGCAGCTAAGCGGCTGGAGGAGGAACAGATCATGAAAGACGCCCGGACCTGGCTAACTGAAGGCCCACCTGCCGATGTGCGACATCTTAAGACTGGGGCCACCCCGCTGCATGTGGCTGCAGCCAAAGGCTACCTGGAGGCTCTCAAGTAAACACTTCTGACATGATTTTTAATGGATCTATGCCCAGAACGCTTTCTAGATTTTTCTTGTCTAGATTTGAAAAACTATTAAAAAAACAATGCCGCTATACCAGGCACTGGTTGATTTCTCAACAGTATATTTTGGTTTGCATTGTCTCATGCAGTTCTTCCCTTTCTCCTGTTGACACCTTGCTCTTGTGTTGTCCAGGATACTGTGTCAGTGTGGGCTGGATGTGTCAGCTATGGACTTTGATGGTTGGACACCCCTCCATGCAGCAGCGCACTGGGGTCAGGACGAGGCCTGTCGCATTCTGGCTGAACAGCTGTGCAATATGGAATCCCGCAGCAATGCGGTAAAGGCCCTAACAATACTGAAAATTTTTGCTGTTACATTATAGTTTTCTTCTATTTTCTACTTCTTCTTTTATATAAATCAAGATCAAGGCATACTTTCATTTACAGGAAGAACATTTATCATGACAGACAGAATTTTGTATAATACATGTGAACTAATAAGGATGTAAATCTTAACAACACACAGGTTTTCCACTCTGTTTTCCATTTCATGTTGCCTCCACTTGATATGAATTGGACCTTGCAGGGTCAGACGCCATTTGATGTTGCTGATGAAAGTGTTGAGGAGCTGCTGGAGGAGTTATCACAGAAACAAGCCAATGTGAGAAAGTGTTTATCTTTACTGGTGTCATGTCCATTTACTTTGTGTAATTTAGAAGACCTGTTGTCTTGATCTCACTCTGCTGTGTATCCTCCTCTCTCAGTGGCGTAATGAACAGTCCATACTGGATAGGCAAAACCAGCAAGGCTCCACCACTGCAAATGCACCAAACAGACGGCGGAGGTTAGTATCTATCTGTTACTTATCCTGAATTATACACATTCTTACCCATTTAATATATTTCTATTGTTCCTTTCTTCATATTCTACTTAAATTAACAGATTTTGGACAGATGATAATGAAACCGAAAATTATTTATGGTGCCATGTTTTCCTTTCCAAAATCTTATTGGGTTGTGTTATCTTTTGAGGTCAACATCTGTCCTATTTAATGCTTCCAGGAGCTCAGTGTGCAGGATGAGCAGTAAAGACAAGATGAACGTGCAGGACCAGTCTAAAGAGAGGGGCGTCTCTGGAGACCTGGAGCTGAGCGAGGAGAAAGAGAGCAGCCCTGGTAACCACAGCGACTGTGCTGACACTGACCACGAGTTCTACAACTTCTCTGTAAATACCAGAGATTGTGCTAATGACAAATTATCCTCCTTCTCTTCCCTCAGAAAGCTCCACAGTGTCTAGTCCAGACACAGAGAGTGTGACCACATCTACAGTCAGCCCTGCTGACAAGGTAATACTCACTGAGCAGTGCAGGCCTCAGTGTTACACAAGAGCAATCATTCTCAACCAAGTGTTGTTATGCATATGTAAGGGTGATGTAGGATAGCTCAATGTAAAGGACAACATTTGATTAAAAGAAAACATAACCTCAGTAATGCAAAAACGATTTTATACCCCTTGTGTCCCCTTTTGTCAGTTTGTGTCCTGAAAAATACTTTTTCGAAAAGTATTTATTATTCAATATATACATTTTATTGAATAAGCTATTATTTTGTGCAAAAGGCAGCTCACATGATTTATCAGGTTTTTGTGCTATCACATCATATTCTCATGATGCACTCTATAGATAACAGTAGAACTGTTTGTCAAACAGAGAAGAGAAGTTTTAAATTTCTCGTCATATATGGCGACAATTAGCATTTATCAATATCAGGAAATGAGAAGAAGAAAGTAACGTGTACATTGTCTAACAAATGTACAATTTCAACACCAACACTGGTTATAAATAATAAGTTATAAAGGGGAGGTTTGTGTATTTCTGTCGTGATACACCGTTTATCTAATGTGACCTCACATACCAGCATTTCACCAGAACTGTAGAACTAAATTGTGTCAGGTGGGAAGGCTTTTTAGAAGGGTAAGAGCATGTCAACAAAAATGACTTACTTCCATCATTAGTTATGTTTCCTTACTAGGATGATAAATCCAAGATTTAACTGGTGTGAGCTGATGACAGTGAAGAAAATCTTTCTTCTCTTCTCTTCTGTGGTTTAGACACCAGAGGAGAAGGATGATGAGGAGAAGGAGCAGGACAAGGCGAACCGCACTGCAAGAGTTCAACCCACTCCTCAGACGAGGGACGCCTCCGCTGAGAGTCCCAACGCCCCCAACGCTGACAGGCGCAAGTACGAAGCAGGAACCTCAAAAATATTCGCAACAAGATAGTTTTTTACTGTACACTGAGAACTGAGTTTTTGAACAATTTTATCACGCGTTTTTTTCGCTGTAGAGTTTCATACAACTGCATGGTGCATAAAGGCAGTTAAATGACATAATGCTTATGTAATATATAATTTGTGGATGTTTGTGAGTTCAGGTTCCAGGCTCCAGTCAGGGACGAGGAGTCTGAATCTCAGAGGAAAGCTCGCTCTCGACTCATGCGCCAGTCTCGCCGCTCCACACAGGTATGGCTTACAGGTGATGGGTATTGTTATGATTTTGTGTTAAAATTGAAAAACTTTTAGATGAGGATTAGAAATTAGTTTTATTTTAATACTTGAGTGGCACTCCACCTCCGCCAAGGCTCAACAGTCCTATTATGAAACCACATTTAAATTCACTAGATCAGCATTTTGATCTGGATCTGCACCAAAATTTTGTGAGTCATGACCCATCCCCTACACACAATTTCTTTGTTAAGTAGTTTTTGCATAATCCTTATAAATAACAGACAATCAAACGCAGACAAAAACATAACCTCTATGGTGGAGGTAGTAACAACTGCAATAAATGCAACATTTACCTCAGCAAAGTATAAACTCCATAGTAGTTTTTAAAAAGTTTAAAAAAGAAGAAATCTAAGGACTGTGGACATTTTGATCAGTCCATACTACTATAGGTAAGGGCAGAGGTTAGGTATTTAGTTGTGGTGGAATTATGTCAATGAGGGCTCTTCTCACAAGTATAAAAAGACATGCGAGTGTGTGTGTTTGTGTGTCTGTTTGTGGTGAAGGAGCTCAGCTTTGCCCTTGGGGCAAACATAGACTTAGACACCGAGCTGATCTCACTCCCAGTTTCCTTCAAGCACCCATAAAAGAACCAAACATACAAATACAGAACCAGCTCATATCCAGAACTGGGTTTTAGGGGACATCCCTACTGCATTCAAAGGGGTGGAATCATTGAGTCTCTGCATCATCTTTCTGCATTGTACACTCCACACCTTTTAGATTTCATGTCCTTCACACAGAGCTGCACGGTGCTGTTTTTGTTGCCTTTTATTGACTGGTGCTCACTTGGCAGGTGTTACAACCTCTTGTGTGTTAATGCTGTGGGGCAAACACTGTACTGTATCATGATATTCCAGGGCTGTAGTAGAACTTTGCATCTTGCTGCACACATACCATGGTACAAATGTACTGCATCATTAGCTTTTCGTTCACGATGGAAAGGTTGTGTCTTTTTTGGCAAAATTGTTGCAATTGGCCTTTGAGTTGTTTATATTTTTGCTCTGTGTGCACAGGGTGTGACTCTGACAGACCTGAAAGAAGCAGAGAAGACTGTGGCTAAAGCTGCAGATCCAGCACCTCGTAACGTCCAGCCTGTCAGCCCCATCGTCACCATCACGCCTGCTGAAAGAGGTGAGTGAGGAAGAACAGCTGCAACAGCGAATGATGATGTTAACAAGGAGTTATGGATTTCAAAGGTCACAACCCACTTGTGTTGTCTGACTGACTAGATGCATTCTTTTTGATAAAATCTGAACAATGCTTAGAGTGGCCATTTCTCCCACTAAATTTTTGTCAGTATTATTAACTGATTTTCTACACAGTATATTGTGCTGGTGGGAATTTCTGCAGAAAAATGCATAAAAGCTACACAATTCTAGAAACATTATTACCAATGTAAAATATTGTTAATGCCTCAAAGGTCTATTATTTATTGTTCTGTTAACCCTCACCATGTGAATAGTCTCACTTCTGTTTACTGTAAAAGTACATTTTGGTGGGGTGTTTTTGAGAATTGCAGTTTAAAGGAAATGGATTTCCTCACATGCGCTATATCCTCTCGCTGTGAAGTACAGCATAATGTGTGGTTAAGGTTTCAGGGCAGTTATCACACATATACTCTGACCTCTTAGCACACTCCACCCTTATATTTAGATGCTAACCGAGCAACTACCCATCTGACATGTTTAGATAAATCAAGCTGTGAGTTCAGCAAAATATCAGGTCAACCTTGAACGTCAGCTCATAAATAGCAGAAGAGCACTTTGTTCATGTCAAATGAGCTCATTTCTCTCAAGCCTCAACATGCACTGATCTGAAGCAAAGAGTGGTGCCAAAGATGAGACAGCCTCCTGCATCTTACAAAGTTAAATTTAGAAACTGATCTACCCCATGTATAAGTTACTTTAATCGATCCAGCCTCACAGAAAAAAGCTCTGTCAAGCAGCTTTTGTGTTTAAGCTGTGTTTGTTAATGATATTGTTTCTTCATTTTTAGATTTCCACAATGACCAAGATACAGTTAGTGAGATTTTTGACTCAACAAATAGTCCCACAGACCTCGGGAGTGTTTACTGTTGATCTCCATCTTTTCCAGATACAGACCCAGTAAAGAAGTTGGAGCCGGAGGGAGAGAAGCGTCTGGCAGTGAAGGACAGGAGAAAAGGGAGGAAGGAGAGGCGCTCCACTGGCATCGTCCAGCCGGAAGGAGAGGTAAGAAACAACTTCACATCATCGCAAACATGGCCGACCGTTCACTGCCAAGCAAATTGTAGTTTTATTTTCGTTGGGACTTCATTTTAGGGAACAAATTATTTTTTTCTCTTGTCTTTGCAACAATACCTGCACACTGAAAGTTGGTGAAAGGTCAGCAAAACTACTTCCTCTTTGACAGGATGTAACTTAATGTTCAATGAGCCCACTTCTAAATCTTTTTTAATCAGGCAACTTGAAGTGACAAAAAAAACGATTTTTGTTTCTTGTTAAATGTTTGTTAAACTAAAATGCACCGACGCTGTAACGAAACATGATCATAAGCTGGTAAGCCCCACTGAGCTGCCTGAACTCCACACACATGCTGCGCAGCCAGACTTCGTTTTAGAACTCACTGAACTTTATTGGACGTCTATCAAACCCCAAACTCTACAAAGATGCCAACAATCTCAAGAGTTTAAGGATGTAAAGGATGACATTAAAACCAAATAAACAACAAATCAATCAAATCCTGATATTACTCAGTGTGAACCTCCTTAACCTTTTGATAAAATGCTGCACAAGCTGTTACAGTATACATGATGCTGTGGGATAAGACCATTTTAACAACTTTATTACATCATTCTGTATATAAGGTGTTTTTCTGCAAATAGTATTAAGTGCTTTACCAATACTTATAATTTTAAAAAGCTATATATGACAATCAATGGTCAATTATGATATTGTGACAAACGTCCGCTATTTATTAAATATGTGGTAAAGTGCTCTGTAGCAGCCATGGCTGGAACATAAGTGGTGTTGTTGATCATGACAACAGCACGTTCACAACAACAGCATGTTCAACACAACGCCGTGTTCACGACCACGACAACTGATCACTGAATCGAGCTTCAGTGTGGTTCTGCCGACTGTCCTGCAGCTGGTCTTTCTGCCGCTGTTCAATTTATGCAGGTCTCTTTTACAGTTTCAAAAAGAAAGCGGCCACCAACATCACCACAGGCCAAACAAACAGCCTATTCCAAACAGACAACAAGCACTGCACTAGTGTTAGTGCAATGAGAGTATAGGTGTAGGGATGTGTAACTGAAAATGTGAACCTGTCTTTTTTTTTTTTTTTTTAGAATGAAGAAGACGATGCTTATCTGGATGATAAGAACAATATTACCACTTCCAAGTGAGTCAGGCTGTCTTGAACTGCCCCAAACCTTTCTAACTGTGTACACTGTAAGATTTTGCATGTTCAACTAATATGGAGTTTTATTTCCAGAAGGTAAGTTTGCGTTGTACTGAAATGTTTAAACCTGTGTTAGATTGATGGATACTTTTTTCATCCCAGAAGGGAAATTACATTGTTGGTGTTGACGATACTGAGCTTTAAAAGTCCCTTGTGTGTCTCTGCAGTGAGAGTCCACTGGAAGACTTGTCAGCTGACTACAGAACGGTAAGTCCTGACCCTCTCCTCAGAAGATATCACACATTCCTAATAAAACACCTGAGGGCTGAAAGAGAGCTGTAGCTGAGGTTTTGACAAATGAAGACAGGAATGATACCCGACAAGATCTAGAGAGAAGTGATCAGAAACCCTAAGCAGCCAAACTATTCCCACCTGCACACACAGAACTGTACGAAACAAAATGTCGTTGTGCTCTGAATGTCTGTGTTGTGTGTTTCCTATCAGCTGTATTATAAGGTACTGCAGGAAAACCTGGCTCTGAAGGACAATGTGCAGGAGATGGAGCTGCTGCTCAGCCAAAACAAAGTGGAGCTGGAGAGACTCCGACAGGTTCGGCAGGTTTGCTGCTTCCTCTGACCTTAAAGATTTAAAGAGCTGCATGTGTGCGTGACTCTGTGAGACAGTCACTCTGTGTGCAAGAGTGTTGTTTAGAGCTGCTAAAACAGAGAAGTTTGGAAAAGCTGCTGGGCCTGTTTAATTAGAGAACTCAGGGGCTGTGTTTTAGTCTGGTAGGGCAGAAACAGAGATGTGTGGAAGTTATATGGGAGACACTCCCAACTGCTTGCTGATTGGTTATTTTTGGTTAAAACTAAGCCTTTGCTGATTTGTCAGGCTTCTATCACATGACACTCTTCCTGAAGAAAACAACTGACGTCAGCCACTGCTACCAGTGTTGAATGCAACATGGATAACCAATTACAAGTGTGGCTGGCCCTGTCGTCTTGGCTAACAGCTGTTGTGCAGCTAAATTCTGTATTTTACAATGATAACTCTGTTATCATATGTAGGAAGTAAGATCTTATTCGAGCAATCTCTGACAGTTCCCATGTCAAGCATCCTGCACATGCCCAGTGTGATGTGCTTTTTCAGGTGTATTAGTATGGACGAGGATTAATAATGATTCGTCGCCAATACGCTTGTGTGGACAGTTTGAAAACACAATTTTTAAATAACAACATATATAGTGTAGTAGTTTGTATGTGTGGTCCAGGTGTTAGAATAGTTTTGTTCTTGGGAACTACAAACCGTCACATTGTGGGGACTCAACTTCCAAATACATGCAGGATATTTGTGTGTGGACATGTCATCCATCTTTTTATACAGTCACTGATCATAACAAGGAGAGCGTGGTGGACTGGATGTGTAGTTTTGAAATGATTTTATTAATTCAGTGTCTGTTGTTGTTGTGTATTTCTGCAGTCGCTTGTATGAAAACAGTAAATGAATAGTGGTTCTTCCTGTTGCAGAGCCAAGAGAGCAGCACAGACAGACCGGCCCTGCTGGAGTTGGAGAGATTTGTGAGTCTCAGCTTTTATTTCACTTTGTCTGGTGGAATTCACCTCCACTGGTGCCCGACAGACACATTGCAATGATGCAGAAATAATATTTCTAAATGATAGAATGTGAGTTAAAACAATAAAAACAAAAGCCACCTTTTTTTACCTGGAGAAGCTTTTGACAGGTGGAGAAGTTTTTTTACAAACCAGACACAGCTTTTGTCTCTTGAGTTGTGACTTCAAACTGTGAAGCCGTTTGAAACAGACAAACCAAGGTGTTAGAAACGTTTGAAAAACTTGCACTTAGGTAACCGCAGGCAAAATGTCTGCTCACGATTTTCACACTCTTGTGCTCATAGGAGAAGTTGGCCCTCCAGAGGAAAGCAGTGGAACTGGAGGATGAGCTGAAGGTACTCATGTTCACTTCAATACTCATCACAACTGTTCTGAATCAGCGTGACTGTAATCATACGATGCTCTAATCCCAAATGCCTGTATCCCTCCTGAGTTCTACATAATATCTAATGTGATCAAAATTCAAATTGGGTCATTTAAAATCACTGAAAAATGTGTTTTACATGTTGTTATTTCACTTGGATGTTAGAGCTTCACTGTGCAGGATGATGGATGTGCAGAATTTGACACTCAGAGGCTGATTTCACATTCACCTGCTGAGGGGGGAGATGTTTCTCTCCACTCGTCTTAAACGCCAGTTACATTTGTATATACGTCGCAATTCTGTGACAATTGAAAACCTGAAAATCCAGAGAAAAGTCGTCAACCTGCCACTGTTATTTGGCACCGAGCAACAGTCCCATTATCTCCTGTAGACTGACCAGTGTTATGTTGGAAAGGGCTCATGTTTAGAGGAAACTCGGGGGTTGTTGCTCCGGAATTAGCTGAGTTGTGGTTTAAGGCTTAAACCTGTTCTCAGAAGCTGCACCTGTGGCTTACACTCCGGAACTTTCGTCTCTCAAAGTTTTTCACGTCCGTCAAAGGTGTTGCACAGTTGTTTGAGCTTTTCGGGATCAGTTTGATCAGAGAATTGGTTTTCTTTTTAATATGTGGTCTCAGCGCCCCTGTATTAAATTTGACCACTGACATCCTGAAATAGACTTGGAAGCGATCAGGACAATTTCGCAGCGCCTTGATCAGAAGATTAAATTCTGCTTGCTCCTGGCGGTTTCTCAGGATTGGATTGACCCAATATTTTCAAGAAGTGAGAGGACCACAAAATCACCCTCACTGCTCGGCTCCATTTTATCTCATGCTGCAAATACTGAAATGGTTCCAGTATTGATCTGGTAAAATAGTCACAGAGCTGCCGCAGAAGTGAGCCACAAAGAACGCTGTGTCACGTTCACATTTCAAGGCGAGTCAAATAATCAATGTGTGATGGTGTTTCTGTAGGTTCTGGGGGATCTCAGAGCAGACAACCAGAGGCTCAAGGACGAGAACGCCGCCCTCATTCGAGTCATCAGCAAACTCTCAAGATGAACCTGGAAAACACACCTACATGGAGATGAAAAGTATTACAGGATTTATTTGTCATCCAGCTCAGAAGACACAAAACAAGGAAGAGAGACGCAGCATCAAACACCTGCAGAGCACATTTAACAGTAACTGGAAGAGCGTAGAGATTTCAGGGTTATTAGCTTGTGTTTGGGCCTTTATGATTTGGCAGATCTACTGTATAACAAGCTGAACTGCACCTCCTGTGGACTGACGGGGTGTCCCTGCTCACATCCACTTTTATATTAAGTTTTTATTGTTGTATTTTTTAACTGGAATATTTTATGTGCTTTGCTTCTGCAACACTTTGTATAAAAATCTGTATTAAGAGACTTAAAGCCATGCACAGTGTGAGTTCATAGTCATGTTTTAGATAGATTAACAAATGCCAGTCATGAGTGAGGGGGTGGTTATTAGAAAAAGAAAAAGACAGTAATGTGCCAAAAACCCAGCCCTGGTTGTGCATGTCCTTTGGGGAACGCTCCTTGTGGTCAGTGCTGTTTCTCAGGATGAGTGTTGGGTCGATGCTTCCTGCTCTAGCTGACCGCTGTAAACGTGGACCAAATCTGCATGCTCATTCCTCCCCCGCTCCTCTGAATGTATATTTAAGATGTATATTTATGTACAGGGGCCATCTGTCCGGACAGTGATGTAGACGTGTCGTCGTGGTCTCTGTTGTACAAAGGGCGCAGAGTTTCGGGTGCTAAGCAGTGGACGTCAGATGCAGCTCATGTACACGGGCATTCTCACAGAAACCGTTTGTTACAAACGTCACATCTTTCAAGAGGTTGTGGAGAACGCACGCTCTCTTCTTAGTACTGTAAGTCGGTAGGAATTTCACTTTGCCATTTTGACTGGATGCTTCTGTAAAAGCAACAACCCCTAAGCTAAGTATTCGCCCCCGTGACGGACAGCTGTTATTTTCTAACAGACAGGCCAGATGGGTCAACGTTTGAATGTTTACTCCTGTTTTAAAGAAAATAACTCTCGCATGTCAAATTGTATTTTGATGCCGTGCCTTTCGATATGCATTTGTAAGTAATATTTCTATTTTGCTTTGGTAAACGTACACCGTTAAGTATAAAATACAGTTTGGGCAAAAACAATTCAAGGCTCTGTTTCTTTTAATTTGTGAAAAATGTCTTTCCACCATTGACTGAACATCATCTTTACTCTCAAAGGTCAGAATGGTCCTTCAAAAGTTAGCACAACATCATAGCTCTGTAGTGGTGCTGTTATATGTGTGTAGAGACAATAACTGTTGACACTAGAGCCAAGTCGGTATATCTTTATCAATATTAATCTTATTGGAGATTTATCATATTGTTGAATATGGCAGCTGAAAGGTAATGAGAAATGACAGGACAGGAATTAAGAAAAGATAACTGTCAAATATTTATATTGGGCTTAAAATCTTGTATTTTTTTAGAGTGAAGTTCATTCACATACTTTAGACTGCAGTGTTCTAGTGGTGCATACAGTCATTAAAGATTATATGACAGTGATGTCAAATGTTTTAATGGTATGATTGGTCTAAATGTCATAAAGAAAATGTGACCATTTTAAGAGGAACCCCTGGATCTATCGTTTCCGGGTCTTGGGGAGAACTGCAGCATCTGATCGCTCGGCTCAACTGATGTCACATGGGTCAGCGTCAGTTGGGGCTAAAGACTCGATATAGTTTGAATAGTTTGGGTCGTGGAGTTGAGTCGTCCTTTAAGGACCACGTCTCTGGGACAACCTTCCTGAAGACCTGAGGGGCAGCAGAGGGTTGATATTTATAACCGCAAACAGAAAGCTACCATTTCCCCTCCTTTTTACTTTAGCTTTCAATTAATTTTAATTTGTCCATTTATTTATATTTTAGCCTGTTTTATTGTTTGGTATATATTTATATATAATATACATTGTTGGCACATTTACGTGTTTTGTGCCCATGGGCACCTGTTGAAGTCCTGAAGATTGGTGAGAGCGTTTTCTCAACTCCTAGTGTTCCTTATTTCTGGGTGTTGATGTCAAGTACTTTGTGTTATTTTGTTTGTATGAAACGTGCTATACAAACAGTGTGATTGATGACTGATAGGAGTTAGACAGTAGCTTGTTCTCATCTCTGCTCCGGGCTACATCAGCTGCTACCAGTACAAAACACTCTGAGGGGCTGCGTTGCATTCTGGGTAATGTACGCACCAGGTGTCTTGGGGGAAAAAAACAATGATTTCTCTGGTTTTGCTGCATTAAATATTGCCTCTTTTTTTTTTACTGAAACTTATAAGTGTACGGTACTTAATCTGAGGAGCACTATTACAGCTCAGGTCAGACACCCTCAACTTGAACCTTATTGGCTTGTGACTGTTCCATGTCAAATATATCTCATACAGGCAAGCTATCATGTAAGATATATTGAACGCATGATAGTACAGGTTGGCATAAAGTTGGGAGTTTATGAATTTAGCTGAACTTTGTGTAAAACTGCTGGAATGTCCCTTAATCAACACTATTACCCACGTAACATTTGTAAATATATACACACAGAACTGTCCAGGTAGGAACAGTTCTACAATCTGTAAAACATCACAATGTTAGAGGCCACGTTGAGCAAAATTTTTATTGACTGAGAAGAGCAATCACAAATGATGACAGACTATACAACCCCACCAGCATGCCAGCGTTTTCATAGAAACTGTACAATGTGAAGGAATGTATGGATCAGGAATACACCGTTATCATTATCAGAAGAAACAAAACAAAACGTTTACATCCATATGTTCTGGTACAGTACAAGTTGCTTTCAGTTTAGTGTAACAGGTCAGTTGTGTTTCTCTAGTAGTCTCATGTGACCCTTCGTGTCACTGAGGTCTTTCTGAGAGGGTCACTGGGTAAAAACACTGAAGGCCTGGTCAGTTTTTTTTATTTCCTCCTCACTGCCAGTTTCTGTCTGCGGGTGAGGCCAGACACCGACGAGGTCTCCGGCAGCAGCAGACGGTGCCTGGCTCAGCCGCCTCCTGTGCTTTCTCCGGTTCTACTCCACACTTACTTCCTGACTGCGGGCTACGAGTTATGAAGCTATCTGAGGGGGAGCGCTGAAGGGGAATGATGTACATTAAGGCAAAGGGGAAACAAACAAAAAACAATAAAGACTAAAATAGTAATGCTTGTCGCCGTTTTACTCCACATGATCGAAGTCAATGCTAAGGCCTCATGGCTAAACGGAATGAGAGTGCCAATACTGATATTCACAGGGTTTCTTATCTCCAATTTTTAACATTCAGTCCCCTCCAATTAGGAGGTCAGTTTATTTGGGGGGTGGGTGCGTGCAGATGTATGTGAGTGACCTGTAGAAACAGTCTCTACTACAACAGGGCTAACAGAGACGTTAGTAGCGAGAGTAAGCCCTTGATATTACAGATGACTGCTCGTGCACACAGGGCATGCTAATGACAAGATTGAACATTAGTCGATACATAAGGCAGCTTATTTCTATACCCTTGTACTTTTTACTCCCCTGTTCACTTTGGTCCCACTCACCGCTTAAAGAAAGCGAGTGGGTTAATACATTTAGGGCAGGGAGGGAGATGCTGAACAGCAGCTCTGAATGAATTCTTTTAACAAGGCAGGTTCTGGTAATTCTATCAAAAGACAGCGAGCAAAGTAGGCAAGCAAAGCCATGGGAGGGGAGGGGGGTGGTGCGGTGGATGTGGTGGGGCCCGCTATGAAAACAACAGCTGATAAACAGTGATGTGAATACAGTCACGTCACACAACGATTGATACAATTATATAAAAAAGGCAAACAAAAGTTGATTGTACAGTTGCTTTTCCACATGTACTTGATACTGAGAGAGGAAGACACCATTCTGGAAAGGTGGAGGGGGGTAATCTCTTCAAGCAGCAAAAAAAAACGACTGGGAGGAAAGGAGTGGGGGAGTAAGGTGCTACATGGCACAGCTCAGTGTGGGGGTGAGGGGGTGAGTGGGGATGGCAGGGTGGTGTACGATGGTAAATCGTGTGCAACCAATGAAATGTTGAGCAGGTGGGGAGATGCTGGACGGAGTGGCGGGTGGGGAGGAGGAGGGGAGGAATTGGGGTAGGGGGTCTGCTGCTACTTCTGCTGCTGCTACCAATGCTGACGGAGAGGTGGGCTGGATACCGGGGGTGTGTGAAGACTACGAGGCAGGAGCTAAGGCATGAGATGAATGAAATGCACAACCAAGTAAAAACAAAGAAGGCAGAAATGGTGGACGCAGGGCGGGGGATGAGGGCAGCGGCTGAGGAACACACAGGGGCGGAGGGGTTTTAGACTCCCTCGACGCCCCCCCCCCCCCAGACACGAAGGCCTCTTTTAGTCTTTCCAGTCTTTCTTGATGTTGAGGTTCCACTCCCAGGACAGGTGGTCGTGCTTGTCATCGTCGGTGAACGTGGATTTGATGACGTAGTTGCCGCGGGCCATCAAGCCTGTAGGAGCTTCCTCCACCGTGGTCAGGAAGTCGTATTCATTGGGACGAGGCCCGTAGCTGCCAACCATGTAGTCGGATTTATCAACTGTTAACAAACGGAAAACAATGTTGAGACACTTTATTTGTCTACATCAAGAATGAGCACTAAGTTTGTGTGCAGACTTTAAATTCACTGAGTGAGGATTAACAAAGTCACAACCAAAGAAATCATTGATAAGCATGAAGAGTTGTTCCTGAGAGGTAACTGTCTATCACTTGCATGTGTGGTCGAATAAAGGAATAGTATTGACACGTCTGACTTATTATCAGATATTTGACTTGGATATTATGGAAACAGGGTGAGAGAAGAGCAACGACATACAGTAAATGGTCTGAACCAGGGATCTGCTGCTCCACTGGTATCCGTCCTAACCAATCAGGTCGTCCCGTACATTTTGAAAGAAACTATGAAAGGGAGGGAATTTTAAAAATCTCTGTTTGTCTGTATGTCTCACATATCTCGAGAACACTAAATGATCCCTATTTCTATTTGATGAAGCTTCTAACACGTGACAGACGCAAAAATAAAAATAAAAAACCAAGAAAACAAATATCTCCCGGTGAAAAAGCGGTGACACACACATAGAAGACACCACAAGAGCCCCTGGGCCTGCCACGCTCCCACTCACTCACACACACACAGACAATCAGACAGTGAAGCAGTCACAAAAGAAAACGATAATGTCAATGAGGCGGTATGACGAAGTAGTTTAAGAAGCATAGCAACGGGTTCCACTGTGGCTCACCGCTGCAAAACTATTAGTGCTTCAGGATCAGAGCAGAAGTTGGTTTTGTATCGTCTCCTGTCTGGGTGTGCTTCTTTCACACTCCTGCTGAACTGCGCTCACTTTACACTTTAACAATAAACACCAACACTCATTACAAGTTATTAGGACCTGAACAGGACTGAAGTTTACTTTGTGTTTGTTTGATTCGCTCCAGAGTTTATGGGGCATGCATTGAAACACATTGAAAAAAATGCTCACAGCCAGGACATCAGTGTTGAGAACTGATACTGCACTAGTCATACCAATACTGATAGGGCCTCTGTTTGCTCTCAGATCAGTGTCCACATGACTGCGTCACATCAGCAGATCTGTCCGCTCTGACCAGTGTGGCTGTTCTCCTCTGACCTTTCTCATCAGCAGAACAGCTGCTCACTGGAGGTTTTGTGAACATCCCAGGAGATCAGCACTTCCAGAAACACAGACCAGCCTGAAGTCACTGAGATCCCATGTTAACTCATTCTGATGTTTGAACATTAGCTTCAGACCTGTATCTGCTGGATTGGATGTAAGCACTGCTGCCACATGATTGGCTGATTAGTTCATGGCATGAATAAGCAGGTGTACATATGTTCCTATTAAAGTGCTCAGTGTATGTACTATAATCTTAAGTCTAAAATCTCACATCCACATTTGCTTCTTATATTCAATGTGTTTTCATTATTATTTCCATACTTACATTTATTGATAATATATTGTGATAATTGATGAGCAAAAAAAAGTCAGAGATACAATTGGTTCCTTAGTTACAGAAAATACTATTAGCAATCGTAAGTACGAGCAGAGATTTGTTTTCCTGGGCTGACGTGACCGATAAGAAGGGAACAGGAAGCGGATGTTGGGGACTTGTTGGCGTCATCATAGCCACAGATTTTTCTATCAAAATGGGGCCAGCAGCATTTTTAAAGTTCTCCATTTTTAGGGGCTCGTAAACTCTGGAGTATTGTGCACACCAGACAAAAATAAAGCAAAAAAACCCTAAAATGTATAGGTGTGGATACAAAATACAAAATGTGAACAGACCTGTGGAGGAAACTGTTTGCAGTGGCACTGAGGACCACATTTGAACACATTTAGCATCTAAACTGAATGCAATAAACATTTGCAGGTACAGTTTTAAGTTGTGCAAGATGCTACAGCTGTAAACACACCTAACTGACCAGCCTACAAACTGAAAAAGGTAAATAAACCTTCATTTGTTTGGGAGCTCATTTAACAAGATGTGCAACATAAGACAGGTGTTCATGCTTGTGGACACATAAGATAGAAAGATACTGTTAGTTTTTGAAAGTTAGGACTCTTTGTGTTGTGCAAAATGCTGCTGTCTGGTATTTAGTCACTGTCACCTTCAGCCAAGGAAAGAACTGATTTGATTGGCTATACTCAAAGGATATTTTTATATATCCAGGCAGAGATCGCATTATAACATCATTATGGAACCCAAAATGTTTTTAACGCAGCACATATATGCATTTAATAGAACTGGATTTTAGGAAGACTAATGACAATGCATTTCCAGGTGATCATCTGATACTCAGTATTTAACTGGGCAGATAAATTCATGCGGAGCAAACACAATATGTGTAGGAGAATAAGAAGTGTGAAAAAGTGTTTACTCACTCTTCATTCCTTTCCTGTATGTTTGCTGCACATACTTCAGACCCGAAACAATCTCCCTATTCACCTGCAGAGACACACCCACACATTGTTAAAGACATATGGCAGAATGACAGATGTTCTGTATTTTGGTACTAACCTGAGGAATAGAAAGACTTGAGCAAAAAAATGCACAAGAAACATTGTAGAATGTCAGAATTAAATCAAAAAAGACTCCAGAAGTGTTTTGTGGCCTCAAACACTTCACCCACCCCTCCAGTAGTGAGTAGATAATGAGTGAATTTCCATTTTTCAGTGAACTATCCCTTTAAAATCTGCATACATAATCTGTGACACTATTTTCAGAGATTTTTCTCAGAGCCCACAGCAGACTCAGCAACAGTTTACTGTTCTTCATATGTTCTTGCTATTCATAAATTAGTGTTCAGCACCACATTCAAGTTGCTGCCTTTTCTATGTGTTACATACTGTGATGGCATTGGCAGTAAAACAAAGTGCTAGTTACAACATGTAAACAAGCAATTTGTTCAATGACACAAATACCAACATCATTATTAGTGTCACATTAGATTAACCCTTACTGGTGTAGCAGGCTAGTCATATTTTCAACATGGCAACAAATACGAGGGTCAGATATACATGGAATGCTATGGAACGTCATTGTGTGCATATCATTGTTGCTGCAGCAGCTCTCACCTTAAAGCTGATCATTATTTTGTATTCGACTCCCTCCTTTAGGACAAAGGCCTGCTTCTTAAAGGGTTCCAGGTCTCCTGTTCGAAACCACAGAGGAAAATAATTCTATTCAATATTATTTGCATAGCACCAAATCATAATATACATTATCTCAAGGCGCTTAACTTAGAAGGTCGAGACCTTAAAAAGGATTAACAAAACCAACAGTTCCCACAATGAGCAGCACTTTGGCGACTGTGGAGAGAAAAAACTCCCTCATTAACTGGAAGAAACCTTAATCAGAACCAGACTCAATGTGGGCGCCCATCTGCCTCGACCTTTTCCTAAATGTTTGAGTGCACCTTTAACTAGAATAGTACTGAGTAGAGCAAAACCACCTTATTGCCAATAGCCCCCTTAAATTCAATCAAGCTGCACCAAACGCCACAAACTCAGATATCAGCTCTCTAAATTTGCCAGACATATATATTTAAAAAAAATGCTTTATCTCACAATGTTAAATAAAGTGATAATAAATTCCTGGATCCGCCCCAAGATGTAGACCCACACAAAAATTGAATGAGTTCTTCCCTGACCCATACCACATCCTTCTACTTCGTTTAGTGGTTATGTGTCCTGTGGTTTTTGCACAATCTCGCTTACAAACAAAAACAAACAAACAGATTATAGCACATATACCTGCTCACCTGCACTCACAAACAGGATGAGCACAAACATCCACTGCATGCCCATACACAGGGAGTCCATTTCTAGCTTAAATGTTTTGCACCATCACCTGAATTGATCGCTCTATACAAATAGTTCTAATGTTTGTTTTTGGCTTGTGACACATAAAACATTGCCTGTGCATATTCAGAGGGATTTTTGTTGAGTCCTGCATGTGATGTCCTCTCCCTGGGTTTCCTTCTCTTCAGAGTTTCACAGGGATCCACCATCAGACGTGGGTTGGCTACCGAAATCGGGTTTCTACACAGCCGATTCTCACCGGATCAAAATGCTGTACTGAAATACTTGTCCTGCTTACAGGAAACACAAACATCAGCACACGTGTCTAGTTAACATTACACTTAACTCTGGTGGCAACACACTAGGTACGTGGCTCTGGCAGCACTTTAGCCTGCAAGTAGCTAGAAGCTATCTCAAACTCAAGTCAACACAGCAACCAAATGCCAAAAGCTGAACTGTTTAAAGTGTGGTTGTATTTCAAGTGAAAGGATTCTGACACTGCGACATGCAGCAAATGTTTGAAAACAGTTTACAACTGCTTTGGAAAACCCAAACAATACCCAACCCTACATCAGACAGGTCTGTCATACAGAAGCTGCACTGATTCTTTTACTGGAACTGACCTAACTCACTGACTAAGTCTGTATGACTCATACACAGCAGGCGTGTGAGGGTTACTGCAACTTCAAACATAAAAGGTGCATGTCATCCCAATTCATCAATAAGATAAAAATCCTTCTGAAGCCATTTGCATCATCTGCAGGAACCTTGATATAGATTTAGCTTCATGCTTCTGTGGATATGAACTCTGACAGCCCAGGAACTTTGTTAGTGCAGTGAACTGGATGAACTGAAGCCTCACATATGTCACAACTTGTTTAGAGCATTCATTCAGGTTATAAACAACCACCTCTCGCTCACATCCATATTTGAACTTCAGTGACATTTATTAATGTTACTGATGTTTATATATCAGTTCTGTAAAGTAAATAACTTCTATTTTTGCATGAAAGTTAGAACATAAAGTTACTGGGTGTACTGAGGCCGAAAAACAAAGAGCAGATCATTTCTACTGTGAGGACAAAGTGCTCATGATCTACCCACTTGTGCAGGTCTCATGTTCAAGTTCAATCACAAAAACACTACAGTATCTTATTAACTTTATAGTTTTTGTATTATAAATAGTTTCATAGTTGAATAATCAGCATCACTCTAGGATATTTGCGATAAAATTAATGACATGGACTTGTATTTACTGAGTGGGTGGGCATTATATTTAGCTGAGAAAGTAGGAGACTGAGGAGTGATGCAGGGGAAGCGGGACACAGGACAGAATGTTCTGGATGGAAGCAGATCTAGGCCAGCTGGGGCATGAGCAGCTCTCACAGCTCAAGTCTTAACTGCCAGATTGTCGCTCGAGAATTTCCACAGTCATTCAAACCTTTGTAGACTGATTGATTTCTAAGCAGTGCGGGATGGAAACCAAAAAAAGCAGACACAGGGCTGAGTCAATAGTGATGCTATTTTTAAATGGAACAAATATAGTTTGTGACATTGTTAAGCAGAGAGTATAATCAGGTAAAAGATACAGAGGAGAGATTTCTGTGTTGAAATGTGTGGAGCACGTGCTGTTGATCTTTAGCTGTTCAACCTGGTCTCAAGTCTCAGTTCGGTTATTAATTTTTGGTTTGTTAATGACAACAATTATTTATATGTACAAGATCCAGTATCTATAAAAATGATTAGAGGGCAATAACCTTTCTACTGTATCAGGGCTCTGTGGTGTGACTTAAGACCAGTGTTTGCAAATACGACAAAAAACTGCCGCGATATATAACAAATTTACCACTGAAGCACCGTACGATAAAGTTTTGTGTGTGTTTGAAACACAGCCACTTTGTGTGTTGACAGTGATATGAGGGTTTGTGTACTTGCTTGTGTGTGATGTGAATTGATGAGGCTTTGCTATTCTACTTGGTAGTTGTAGTCTGTCGTGCGAGTAAAAACCATGTCCCGGTCTGCATGGAGTCTATCCAGACAGACAGACCTTTGTTCTCTCATTGGTGATTCAGACACTTTTTAAATCCAATATAAATATATATGTATATTTATGTTTGTATGAATAAAAGAGAGTTGAGCTGCTAATTTGAATATATTGACGTTTTTATACAGTTGTAATGTCCCTGCAATAAAGACAATGTTGAAAGCGCTTGTTAAGCTTTAGTATTTGTTGCCTAGAACGCAGCGTGTCATTTGCTTTTCACATACCTGTTTAATGCGCTATACGCATATGGGTATATGTTTACCCATGCTACAAAACTATCCACCTCTGTAGCACCAGTGCCACGTGTGAAAGAAAGTTGACATACAGCCCTGTGTATACAGAAGGCAGAACAGGGACTCACCTTGCAGGTCCAGGACCAGGGGGTTTGGAGCACTTTCACACATCAGAGACATCCTGGTCACTTGGACATTGGAGACACTGGGGTCTGTGACAGGAAACAGATGGTTCAATACAGAAAAATAATTTGCTCTCAGACATTACAATCTTAGACTCTAATTTATTACCCTGTAGGTTTGTGTAGGATGCTAGACACAGCTTACTTGACCTACTTCATCCTGCAACCATAACTTCCACGTGACAACACTTGAGTGGAAGCATGCAGAGACTTTAGAGCAGACTCCAAACATTTACAAGAGGGCCTGCAGCCGTCCAAGTGCACAGGCTCGAGGGAGCTGAAAGCAGAACATCTCTGCAGTAGCTGGGACAGACTCTGCATTAATTAAACTTCAGGTTATTCTCAGTCACACTGAAGAAACCTTCCATATTCACTGAGCCCGAATACTGATCCTCAGGGGCTCAGCATACCAGCAAATGATGCACCCACAGTTATAATGAATGTATGTAGAGAGTGTTAAGCTATACGAGGTGAAGGGTAAAGATGGTCCCTCAACTGTGGCTAATAAACGTTAACTCTTTTAGAAATAGGAACATGTTGTTGCCTGGTTAATGTGCTCTTTTCATAACAGAGTCTGTATTATTCACATATGGTGATTGCAGGCATCTCTTTTGTAAGGGGTGGCAGCTTTTTGAGAGTATTTGTCCCCAGTAAGTGTGAAGGTGATGGCTGCATGTCATTGATTTCGGCTCATCACCTTAAAAGCTCTGAATGTGGAGTACCAACATTCAGTGCTGTGAATCAGCCACACCCAGGAGGCGACAGGCACCAGAATTTGACAAGGAAGATGAATGCATGGAATAAATAAAGATGACATCTTTGGTTCTTCTGACGTAGCTTCTCTTTTTAGACTGTCCCCTAAGTGTCCAATGCTAGGACTGCAATGCAGAATGGGGAGTACTTATAAATTAACTATCGTCAGTCTGATATCAGAACACTATCAGATAAGAGCTGTATTACTCAGTAAAGTATCAATAAATATATAACCAATTTATAATGACATTGTGGGTTTGGAAAGCAAATAGTGAGCTTAACTAACACAAACCCATTTTCTGCCTAAACTTTAAGAAAGCTTAATTAAGAGTTGACTTTCCGGAAACTAGCTGAACCAAAACGATCCCTTCATATGCATCATTTTATCTGACTGTGTTTATGTGACGCTTAGTATTAGCATAACTTAATATAAACACATCTTAAAATATTGAAAATTAAAATGCAAGGAAAGAAATTACAATAAGATTTTCCCTAAATTCTTCTGCTACAGATGAAACCACAAGATAAGGCTAATCAGAGGCATCCATACCAGCTCATAAGCAAAACAGAGAATGTGCTCCACAGAAAGGTACATTTAGCCAAATCCCATTTCACCCTTAGTGCTTTGCCGTTTTGCGCGCGTTCACGCACGTGTCAGGGGTAGGCTGTCTGTCCACCTGTTGGGACGGAGGGGTAGGGCCAAGGCGGTAGGCTTTATAGCCCTCCAAACTGAGATTTTCAAGACCCTCACTTCAAACTGAATGTATGCGAATGCCGGCAGAAGCTGAGAGAGCCCTAAATGTAGTATTTTCTCCTTTAATAAGGATTTAAAAATACGATAATGATTGTAATATCTTAGTTTAATATCATTTCTAATGTATTATGGTCCTTTTAACAACAGCCTTAAATAAAAGGTGAATGCGCTAAGCGTTAGCATCTTGCTTAATCCTTTTTTTACATGATAATCCATTATTTTCACCTAATTTCCTTATCGCATTAAAAACTAAGTAGGGCCAAGGGGTGAAATGGGATTGGGCCTTAGAATTTATGCACCTACTCTACCAGTCAGCGTTTGGTTTAACAATCACAAATTTCCTGATTCTAACTTTGTCCTGTCCACCACCCCTCCTCCTCTTTCTCTATCACACACCCACACACAGAGCATTACCAGCCACAGAGACCCCAGCGCCGAGCAGGGCTTCCTTATATTTGCGTAGGCTTTCATCATCCTTATCCAGCTCGTGGATTTCTTGCACCGTCTTTTGGGCTGGTGGCTTGTAGTCCAGCGGCTCTGGCTCCTCATTTTCGGCGGCGATGGCTGCTAGCTGCTCTGGAGTCACCTCATCCTCAGCCATGTCTGGACAAAGATTATGTTCAGGGGAAGGGAAAGACATGGGACATTAAAAGGATATAGCAAAAATATAACAGGTAAGGGTTGAGAGGAAAAAAGAGGAATAAAAAAATTGGAAAAACTGTTTGAGATGGACAACATGGCGTTAATTCTTCTCTAATTCCCTGAAAGACACTTGCCTCTTTGAGGAAAGGTTGTAAATCACTGGACAAACAGATGACCACAGCAATGATGTCAGCGAGGAATGCTGATGGAAAGCGTCCAGCTTACTGGATGTGCTGCTGCTCTGTGAGGCTATGCTGGTAACACAGCAGCATCAGCATCAGCATTTCTCTTTATGCTGCTGTTGATGACCGAACTCTGCTATGTGATATCATCTGTACATATTTCTCTGAAATTACATCACCGCCTGGAGAGTTGAGAATGAGGCGTCATGAATCACATGATGCAAAGCCTCTCCCTCCAGGGGTGGTCCTTCACAGGCCTAGACATTATTTAGGTCACAAAAGAAGGACTGTGTTCCTATGGTATTTTTATATCTCCTTACATTATAAGTATTGCATGCTACTTATTACTTTAATGATTATTTTTGACTGCCCTCTTGCTGCTGTAACGTTGCAAATGTCCCCACTGTGGGACTAATAAAGGATCATCTTATCTTATCTTATGATTCGTCACTTAGTTACATTCTCCTGCATCAACTTAATGTTAGCCGTTTATTTTTTAAATTGTAAAATCCCTAACATATGTGACTCTGAGGTTTCCACCTCTATCCCCAGTTAAAAGTTTATTTCTGTAGTTTTTCCTCCCCCTTGCCCTGTTAAGCCCTGTGAGGCAAATTGTACTTAGTGAATATGGCTTATACAAATGCATTTGATTGAGTCAAATGATTGATTCTAAACAAATCTGATATTATTATAAATTGTAATCTGATAAGCAAAGATTCTATGGTTAACACTCTTAAAAAACATGAGGATTTGTTGCTTTGTTCTACTTTTTATAATTGTAAACTTTATATCTTTTTGGTTTTGGGCTGTTGCTGGTCAGACCAAACATGTTATTGGAAGATATTACATAGGACTTGAGTCAACTGTGTTGGACAATTTAAATTTTCTATTGTTTTATGGACAAAATGTTTACCTGACTGATCAAGAAAATCATTAGTTGCAGTCAGGGGACAATAACTGTGAGCCAAGTATTATTTGACATCAGTTTACATTACACAACAACAGGAACCACAGATATGCTTTCTGCAGCCACTGTTAGACAAGTAAATTGTAGTGAAGCGATAGAAAATATTTGTTTTGGAGCATCTCTGCTTTTAATTTTGACAGCAAGAGTAGAGATAAAAAGGGATGGTGCAGGACAGATAGGAGATGACATGTAGCAGAGGACCTGGGCCAGATTTAACCCAGAGCCACTGCAGTGTATGAGGCCTCACCTTTGATAAATGGTATGTGCTAAACCAAGAGAGCTGACAGTGCACCCCACAGTGCCAAAGTTTAAAAGCACGCTCTGCTGCACAACTTACTGTATATCTAAAATAAAACGTCAATTATTGATGGACACTGAAAAGCTGGACAGAGGAGACAGATATTGCTCTGAAAGATTTATTATCTAGAGTTGGCATAACTAATGTACATAACATCTGTAAAATAAGGCTGGGGACCAGTGAAAGACGTGCAGAGACCAGATACAGATGCCCCCATCTGGTGCAAAGTGAGAGTCAATGAGCAAACCTTTCTGCGGGTCTCGCCTCCGACCTGCCCAAACTTGCAGCTGTCGGAGGAAATATCTGAACGCAGTGAAGGAGTGATCTCTAAGTGGTTTTAGTCTGTAGCTAATATGTGCCTGAGCAGGTGCCCAAAACCTGCGCAAAAATGTCCCCTTTTCCTATTTAAGTTGTCCACCACTATGTGCATACATTTTTGTACCTGAAAGATGCATTAACAAGTGATTAATTTGTTTCTATATTCAAAGTGTAGCTCAGGTTAAACAACAATGGTTGTCTTTGATGAAATCTCACTTTAAATGGTGCATTTTAATAAGAATGTGGCTTCAAATATCATTGAGCCTGGGTGGAATGATCCAGTGAAGATGGCAGGCAGTGAAGAATCCAGGCTCTTTATTGAACATCCCTTGGATCTCACACAATGAACTCCAGTCTGCACAACTAAATTTAGAGCCAAAATGTAGATCAAGACCGTTTGGAATGGTGTGTGTGTGTGTGTGTGTGTTTAACTTCTGCCATTAAATCCCCTGTCACTGTGATTTAAAAAAAATCAAGGATTTCCATATCCCTTTACCTAAGGTAGAAAATCATGTGTAGACAGTAGCAGAACATGCGTCTGAATGATTTCCTATGGTTTATCTAAATGTACCACTCAATCAGTCTCCTTGGTCAGTGTCCGGTCTGACTGGTCATCTGCTTTGTTTGCACAGTGCAAGGTTCACAGGGACATGACTTAAGATGGATCTGACCAAAAGATACAAGGCCCCATTCAGTTCTGCAACACAAAACATCAACGTTAAGATATTTCAGGATTGGACTGGAAGCCAGTGTGACAGGCCCACCCCACCCAACTGCTCCCCGAACAAGACAGGAAGCTAGAAAGTTCTAATCTCAGCTGTGACAAACAAATCCGTGTTTCCTTTAAAAACACGAGCTGTGCTGACATGATCGTGGCCTCTTCTCTGAATTATGTTACGTCCTATATTGCTGTCAAGAAGCTAACCGCAGCTGCCACAGCAATAAAGCAGCTGCTCCCCATCATGTCTGTGGGGGGGGGGGCGAGCTAACACTGCCCATGTAGACCGGCATCTCTTCAGACACACCGCTGCTTCTGACAGCTCGCCCGGGTCAGCGGCAGCTCTCTGCAGTCTGGGTGATTACATTTAGATCCTGCACCGGGACTGAACCTCTCTTGACGCAGACCCTGACACAGGGCGGGACTGAGCGCAGACAAGAGGCGAGTTGCTGCTCCTATGGGAACAATCCAGACACGCTAACGAGAGCCGGCGGCTAACGGTAGCTCGACAAGTTCTCCCCAGCTGACGGGGGCAGAGAGGGACTGGGCGGGTTTGAGTGACGTGCTGCGGCCCCAGTCCCTCCAGTCCCTCCAGCAGCGCGGTTTCCTCGCGCCGCTGCATGGAGGACTCTTACCTTAGTGTTATTGTTGGTCTCAGGTGCCTCTGCAGTCAGTGCGGTCTCTGCGCTCCGGTGCAAGTATGGCGAACAAGGGGCCGGCGCCGCCCCGCGCGCTGCACGCGCAACACGGCTCCCGGAGATAGGCACGCGCACGCAGGTGACGTACCGAGCGGTGCCGCGCGCCGTCAAAGATCATGGTTCGTTGTGTATTTTGTGCACTGATGGTTTCCAGAGACTCATTCATTGACACCAGTTCCCTCTCTGTGTGGGGTGTGCACAGACTATACACAGGTGTACGAGAACAGACTACAGGGTGGGGTGACACTGATCACTCTTTTCTTCTCACCAACATTTGACCTAATCAGACCACAAAGATATTTACAACTAATGCCTTGTTGCATTTGCCCCATGTCTGATGGCGGTATATGACATCCTACAAACTCCACATGTACAAAATGTAAGAGCAACAAAATTATTTTTAAAAAGGCTAAAAAACTACTGCATTCTTGGTCTGGCCTGACCTGGAGCTTGTTATAGTTAGCGCCCCAAGTGTCTAGGGGAGCGGTATCCCAGGTTGCTCCTTCCTGCAGGAGGGCTGTACAACCAGCTCTGCTCCCAGTAGGAAGGAAGGAAGGCAGGCACACACACACACGTCAGTCTCTCTGTGCAATACAATGGTTCTTTAGCAATCCATTCTCTGTATACATTGTAACACTACACAGATTGTTTGTACAATGTATATATTCCTTACACTTAAGTATTGCATGCTACTTATTTGATTCTTGCTGCTGTAATATTGTAAATTTCCCCCATTGTAGGACTAAGAGGATCCTTATCGTACGTTTTTCCCCTCACTATTTTTTAACCGTTGTATTACTCACTGGACACCTTTCAGCAAAATAGTTCCACTTCAAATATTAGCAAGAGAGTGTAGGTGTAGTTCCGCTTCCATTTGGTTCAGTTGATGTAAAAGAAATGGAGCTACATGGTAGTTCTGTCACTGTACACGGCTTCTTGTCATGAGCAGGTGATGCCGAGCTACTTCTTCAAAATAGACTTCAGATGCTCAGGTGACTTAGCGAGTGATGAAAAAGGCCAACAAGGCTGGGAGTAGCTGGTTAAGATGCTTACTTCATTAGAGGTAAATAAGTGGCTGGCAAGTAAACATCCATTAATACCAAAATTGGCTAAACTTGTAGGCCCAAATCAAGGCATGCTCTGTTAAAAAACACTGGAAAAGACATTTCAATAATGTATTTATATACAAAACCCTTTGAAATACATTTAACATGATGAGTATACAGTACCAAGTGACTGAGCTGATGTTCATTAGCAAATTTAACAGTACATTGAACAGCAAATCAAACCACTGAATCTGATTTATATGATAAGTTTAAAAAAATACATCATGTTGCAGGTTTAAGGTAATTGTCCAAACGTTAAGAAAAGGGCACATGAGCTGATGGCCTAAGAGAAAAATAATCAAAAAAACCTGCTCCCAGACAAACTGCTACAAAAAAGTCAAAATAATCCAAAGTCCATACAATAAAACGGCTGCATAAAATGTCCAATCCACCATATCACATTAACCTGATTGTTTATAATGTCCAAAATGTTGTTTTAAAAATTGAACGACAACAGCATCCTCCGTTCTTCTAACTGGTGTCCATCTGAAACTGAAACACAAGAAACATGATTATTAAGTTATCGATAGATGTTCACTGTAGAGTTAAAGTATATAAGAAAACATTATTCTATTAGAGTAGGTACCTTGGCATTGTATGCATCCAACTGGGCATCCAACTCCTCTGCAGAAAGCTGGGGGGCTCTGTTTCCACCTCCTCTTCCACGTCCTCGGAAACCTCCGCCGCCGCCGCCTCCACCTCCACCACCACCACCTCCTCCTCCTCCGCCACCTCCTCCGCCACTTTGCCTCTTTTCGCCTCGGTCCCTCCTTTCAAACTTGGGTTGACCAAGTCTGCTCCGGTCAAAACCTCTGTTTGAACTAGAAAAACACCAGAGATAAGCCATTTGCAGGGGAGGTGTTACTTTTGCAGCAAAATAAACCCCAATAATCTCCAACCCGTTATATTGTAGCTGTTAATAAAGCAACCTAAGTGGTTTCCCCAGAATTCACAATCACCAGACTTCCCAAAATCCAACCTACAGCCAGAGAACATGACTTACCTTTGTGTTGACGGTCTATGTTCATCGACCTCTGACGTCACTTGCTGGATTTTCATGGGACGGCCTAATAAATTTAAAAAAGACAAATGTTTAAATGTGTGAAAGAAGCACCTCAAGTACAACAATACCGTAGTAGAATAAGACCTGATTCCTCACCATCAAGTGGGACACCATTGTAGTGCTTCATGGCTTTTTGTGCATCTGCCTTATTTTCAAAGTGAACATCTGCCGTTCCTTTACTGCGGCCAGACCGATCATAGTGAACAGATGTTTTCTGTAATGGACCAAACTCTGCAAACAGCTCCTGGGGATAAAAGTAGAGTTGTCAGTCACATTCACAACACAAAGACATGGCTAAAGTGGATTCATAGAGTTTAGTGTATTACCTTGATATCTGAGTCGGAGACACCAAATTCAAGATTGGAGACCAGCAGTTTGCCGTTACTCTCTACACTTCTTTCAGGTACTGCGCTCGGTCCCCTGCGTCCACCGACATGATCCTCAAACATGTCATGCTGCCATTTGTCTGGTAACTCTCTGGGCTGTGAAGAGCAAGAAAAGACATTAATACCGACTTCAGAATACACAAAGAGGCGGACTGGTGCAGAGGTTACTCAAGAAATGTTACTGGGCCACACATTCAAAAGCATCAAATAAGTCATGTGTGAATGAATCAGAGATGCTTGATTAAGAAAGAAACATTCAGTTATTTAGGTTCTGTTTGTTGTACAGTTACTTTTGTGCTTATATTTTTTAATGCGTTATATGTAAATGTCCTTTCTTAAATAGGGACAGAATAAATGTATTGCACCAGAAATAGCACAATACTACTTTCCAACTGTTGTCTCTGGGTGTAAACTGTTAAGACAGAGTTTGTGATGATTATCAGAAAGTCTTAGTTTTAGGCCTAATAATCTAAAACCTGTGACTATACCCAGGATGGTCGTGAACAGCTTGGGAATCAGGCCAGAAGCATCATCCAGTGTTAGGAAGATGGATATTTGATTTTCCTCGGAGACACAAAGAGAAATCTTCTTTCCAGTGAGGTAGCGGTGGCGTCCATAGAAAGAACAGGCCTGAGGCAGCGGCATGTTCTCCCTGAAGCCATTCAGATTAGCATCCAGCTCACAGTTGCCGCCACTTCACATGACTGGGGATACGACATTTTTTTAAAACTCTCAAACTAAAGTAAAACACGTTGTATGAGTTCAGCTCACTGATCCTCCTCAGCTGACCTCTTCTGCTCAAATAAAGAACCACGCACGGCAGCCATCTTGATAAAGGAACATCCATCCCCTCGGTCGGGGACGATTTTTGAAAACTGTTCATGGTCGGTGGTGCTCCGGAAAGTTTTAACATGGCGATAATGGAAACGACCCGGGGCGGGAAAACACCCAGAAACTCAGTGTGGAAATGTGAAGCGATTTAGCGGCAGAACAGATATCGTCGTCCATTGTAAAAACACCACGACTGATACAAGAATGAGCTACAACACAACGGTATTTTAAGTTTAAGCTCCGTTTCAGCTGCTTCTCTTTCATACCCGGGTGTACGGTGCGGGCCTGTTGTTTCTCTCCCGGTTGAAGTTGTTCTGTCGACCCCGCGTTGGCCTCGACGATCCCCCGGCCCGACCTGAACCCGCACCGGGCCCTGATGATCCTCCGCCGCGGCCGCTGCCTCCTTTCCTGTTCATCTTGATAATGTCATCCAGAGACATGTTCATCTTGTCCGACATCGTGGTGCAGGAGCCGGGAAGTGATGCCGAAGACGAACAAAGAGCTCTCAGCGTGGAGAAGCGGTTCAGAGGTTATTTACTTCTCAGGCGGCGCGGGTGTTGAAACGACCGGAAACGAATAAATAGGATACGGAAGTGACGAAGTCCCGCCCCGCCATTTTTTTGAATAAATCTTTATTGAGCAACACATACAGAACAGTTCCTTACTCTGATATTAGAGCGGCAGAGTTGCTGGGACTTTAAAGTTGGAAACATGTCGCACATAGTTAATATGAGATTTCCCTTCTTAAACAAAAATACAATTTACAAACAAACTCTGTTTAACTCTTTTATATGACAGCATCTATTAAACAACTACCACAACGATTGTTTCATATTCACTCATGATATGGTTCTGCTCAGTTTAATGTGGTTCATTTGGTTTCAGTTTTAAAAACAATGTCCCATATGAGAAAATTATTTTTGAGCCAAGGTATCATGTAAACATAAACATGATAAATCACAATGAGACAACCAAAGACATTACAAGTTCTGGTATTACACATGCAAAGTAGAATAGGCTGGAATTAAAAGTTCAGGTGATAGGAGGAACAACAACATCACAAACAGAAAGGGGAGAAGGGGGGGGTAAAGACAGACAAGATACAATTCATTTTAGAGTTAAGATTGTTTATTACATGGAATGAAAGAAAAAACGTGGAAAACTGAGGTAGATGAGTTTGTCACACAGAAAATAGCTATTCATCATTTTACCTGCAACTTAGACGGAAGCAAGGTATTGGTTTTGCCCTGTGTGTGTTTGTGTGTGTGTGTGTGTGTGTGTGTGTGTGTGTGTGTGTGTGTGTGTGTGTGTGTGTGTGTGTGTGTGTGTGTGTGTGTGTGTGTGTGTGTGTGTGTGTGGACTCACATGGAGCTGTCCCACTTACACAGTGGAAGATTAACCCAATATGAAGCATGACTAAATGTGTACGAGTTCTTCAAATAAATTAACTTATTTTGTCTTTGAATTGGCAAATGATGGCTAAACCTGCCTGTTATTCCTCTCCTTCCTCATCCTCTTCAAATGAGTTGATGTCCACTAATATATATATATATATATATACACATATATATTCTCCAGGGCAGCCATACCTTCTCTGGCCCCTGACAACTCTCCCTCTTCCAATCCCTCACCAACATACCAGCGTACATAGTCCCAACTACTGTCAATCCCCCTCTCGTCTTAAATCTAAAGGGGACATAGCTTTCTATGTTTCTGCAACTATAAACTCTGCAGTAGTAGTAGTCTGCCACCCCACATTGGGTCTTGTCCTACTATCAAAAAATCGTATCGAAAAACCTACCTTTTAAATTTTGCTTTTGATTCAGCCTGATTCTGTCTTCTGATTCTGCTGATGTCTTTCTTATCCCGTTTACTTTTATCTTTTGTATTTTATCGCACCATTTTGACTTACTTTAAATCCATATTGCTTTTTTTGGTCCCATTTAAAGGCTCAACTCCTGTTGTTTTTAACGTGCTATCTAACTAAATCTGACTTGACTCTTAACTTACATGAGGTCAAACTTGTTTAAAGACGCACCCAGGCCTCAGGTATGTTTCATTTAGAGCCCTACCGTTACGAGGCATGGGAGCAGAAGAAACACAAAGTGACACAAACTGTGAGAACAAACTCAACACTGACAAAAGGGACTCACTTCATTCTTCATCTCATTGAGACCAACATCCGCATAGACAGAACTGCCCTTTAAAAAGCGTTCGCAGCAGGTTTCATTGCCCATCTCTGCTCAAAAGTGTATGATATGGCATTATCAAAAATGCATGGTACTTTTTTATGTTGGTGTCTTTAAAGACCAACTGAAGAGTCGCTGTGTTTGATCTCTAATGTGACATCAGCAGTGTCCAGCATAGGAGCAGCAGGGAGCCCAGTGACTCTCTTTGTTTCACAGCAGGAGTTTAACCTGTGACGTATGAAGCCTCTCTAGTGTTGGTAGGTGGTTCAACGTGTTTTTGGATGACCTGATGTGGGAGCAGAGTGTGAGTGGTTTATTCTGGTTCAGCTGCATGACTGTATCACTGCAGCAAGATAGACAATGCTGTGTGTGATTGGTTGTGACACTTTAGCTGCAGCAGGGTTTGTTGAAACATATTGCAGGGGTCTTGAGAACGGCAAGGTAACAGACTGTGAGGGAATTCCAAATGTATTTTGAATGATATTACCTTATTTAAGGGAATTGCACGAATTACAATCATACCGTCGTGACTCCTCCTTGAAATCGTTTTTTTTCTTTAACTTGAGTTGGTTTTTCATCAACCAGCAGGTGGTGCTAAAGTTCACTTCTTCACTATTGGCAAAAAGAGGATTAAGACATGCTCAGTGTGCTGTGATCTGGGTGTTATTGGTTATATCTCACATCTCCTGCCTCCATATGATTGGTAAGCACTTCATCATGTGACCACACATCATTCTGCCACTTCCAGAGGCCAATCACCCGATAGAGGATGTTCCCAGAATGAACAATCAACAGAATGATATCGACTCCAGTGGCACCTCTGAAGAAAACAGAGGAAGGAGTCATTCATTCAAAACTGGACTTTATTTGCACTTTTCCCCAATAAATGTTTGTCTAGTTCACTTGTTGGCATCTGAAAATGGATTATGATTACAACCCACTAACCCTGATTCCAACTAGATTGCTCAGATACACAATATGCCCTCTCACATACACCACCATTACTGGCAATACCTCAATCATTACAGTTGTCATCGCTGCTCCCTGCAACTCTGTCAGACATTTTGTTTTGTATAGATGTTCTTAACATGGACACACGTCTCTATTTATGTTAGACACTGTCTTTTCTCATGAATGCTGTAAATAATGTTATTTTGTTGATGTGCTCTGTTATATGCAACATCTGCTGCACTTCTGTCTGTCCTGAGAGAGGGATCCCTCAAGAGTTTCTACATTTTTCCCTATTAAAAGTTTTTTTTTGGGTAGTTTTTCTTCACTTGTGAATATGGGCTATACAAATAAAAGGTGCACGAGAAACACAACAGTGAGCCCGGTCTCACTCAAAACATTTAATGATTGTCAAAGTTGCTTGAACAAAAAATAACTGTAACTGTATTGTAAAGTATCAACAGCTTATTGATTAAACAGGTTTCAGAATTTTGAGAATGAAACATAATTGGATGAAGAAGAATTGAACATTCTAAAACTGCCTTATGGGCAACGAGCTGCGAAAAACTTCACTTGTTTTACTGATCCTGGAATGAACATTAACATTTTTCAAGACTTTGGAGCAAACTCTGCTGAAATGGTCAAAATAAGAAAACTGGTAAGATTTTAAAACCTTAATTTCCGATGCTCTCAGCCAGTCTGATTTTTCTTGTTATTTATTCATGTTTTATCTAAAGCTTTGAGTTAATGCATCACAATTTCTAATATCCAGTAAGCTTCACTGAGAAATACACTATGTCTAATATAGTTTGATAGAAATACAAACAGAAAAGGATGATTTTATGATTGCAGTTGAGTTTCTTGGGCAAAAATATGCCTTGTTTTTTTTCTCTCAGTGCTAATTCACATCACTTGCTGTCAGTGTCTCTGACTGATGGTTCTAATCAATGATTCTTGTGAGCAGGAAAAGCCGTTCGGTGAACTTTTTGCTGCTACAATGTCTAAGACACCAAAGGGTGGCACCAAACGAAAAAAGATGAATGAGCAACATACTGGGTTTGAGAGCATGAGACGTCGTTCATCATCAAGTCATGATGACAAAAAGAGAAGACTCTACCAAAGCTGCAACCTGATTCCCTACCAGTGGAGCTCAGGAGGATCTGGCTGTCCAGAAGCAAGCTGGAGCAATGGTGCCACACACCCTTCTTCACTGATACTGTGACTGGCTGCTTTGTGAGGTAGAGGTCGAGAGCAGCGGCAGAAAATCATGTCATTGTGTTGCTGAAATTGTGGATGTGGTGGAGATGAGGAAAGTTTACCAAGTTGGATCATCGCGAAAAAACAGGGGATAACAAGTCAGGCATGTCGGTGACATACAGACTGTCGAATTTTATCAAATAAAGAATTTACAGAAAGCGAGTTCATGAAGCGGAAAGAGGCAATGATGGTTTCAGGGATGCAAGTCCCAATGAACAAGTAAACAACAAAGAAATGGCAATAAACAAAACTCTGAACAACACGTTGACTGACTCACAGATTGATTATATTGTCCAAAGGAAAGATAAATTCCAAGCAGCACCAGTGAACTACACCAAGCACAAAATCCAGTTGCTCAGTTATAGGGATAAAACTCAATACAGCGGAAATACTGGAAGGAGGAGAGCGATCCAGGAAGAGCTGGACATTGTTCATGCGAGGGCAGAGAGGACAGAAGCTCTTGACAAACCAAAGAAGAAGACATATACTCCTGCCAGCAGCACTGATCCGCTGAACACAAGCTACGGAATGGTTAGGTACAACAAAACTGTCGTGCAGAAGTTCTGCTGAACAATCACTACTAGGTCATTGACCCTTTCACCTGCAGAAAGACCCAACCCATCATGGTGTCCAGTACCAAAGACCTGTCAGTCTGTCTATGTATTTTTGCTGAGCTCGAACAGAGTTACGTCTCGTGGTCCACGGACTGAGGGTGAAGGACGGCTCCAGCATTGTCAGATGGGAAATGTTAAAGTATTGTACCAGAAGCTTAAAATGATCGTATTTTGAGTTAAATTATCGTACACAACCAGAGGGAATGGACGTTCAATACTGACGTTTCAAAGTTGTATCGTGATTCCGAAGCGCACTTGTTTTGAAATACTGCTCTGAAATGTGGTTCAAAACGATCACGTCACGTGACCATGGCTAAGTGACACTCCGGTGCATCACACCATAGGTATGAGCTATGGGTATGATTCTTGAAAGTCAATGAGAAGTCTTACGTATCTTGAAAGTCAGCCAATCATTGCATACGATTACAAAGCGAAGCGTAGTAGGTTTCATGTGATTAAGCAGATGCTGGAGACAGTCGGGCCAGTAAAACAATCTAGAAAAAGTTAACGATTTTTGTTAACTGTAGCCTGCTGGATTATATAAGGTCATGGACCACCTTCTCAGTCTGTGGACACATGCTGCGAGTGGACTAAGTTCACAGCTGATCTCAGCACAGGAGAACTGGAGGAACACAGGCTGAACCAAAAATAATAACCTGTTTTATATAATAAAGCTGGGTATCATCATTCAGCATAGCAATAATAAGAGTTATTTTGTCTGAGTAGAGATTTGCAAAAGACAGATAGATAAATAGATAGATAGAAAGAATGCTTTACTTCCAAAAGGGAAATTGCAGTGTTGTAGAGTCAATTCCCATAGACACACATAAATAAATCATAACAAGATTTAAATCACAAGATTTAAATCACAACATAAACAAATCACAAAAAACACACATACACTACAAAAGTACACAACAAGCTGAAGGAGCCCCATATGGCAATTGGGAATGACAGGTGTGTATATCTGTTCTTCATATGATGCATATGCCATCAAAATTCATAAGGGGATCATACAAAAAGTAGTTGCTTATAAAAAACATAAATCAAAAGTGGCACATTTTTACATAGTGTTACTCTAAACTTTAGAGCAACACTATGTAAAAATGTGGAATGTAGAGTCTAAAGGATCTAAAAGATCTAAGCTTCCTCAAGAGGTTGTCTGCTGTATCAGTGTTACACTTCCAGTTCAGTCTGTAGTTGAGCTGAACACACAAGTTTCAGGTTTCACACAGGATCCATATTTTTGATCTTACATCATACAGAGGGGGAAATTATCTACAAATATGACAAATATCATACATCTGGCAACACTGGACAGCGCCCTCTGCAGGTCTATCAATCTGGAGGGCTACATGAGAATGGGGCCGTTCTAATGTGACCAGTCATCTAACACTTTTCCCCTTTTCACATTGTTATCTTACCCATTCCTCCCTTCCCCTCCCTACCCTATAGATAGAACAGTATCAACATGTAGTTAGATGCATTAATCAGACTGATGAGACAGACTTCTCTGGAAGAGCCCAGTCTATTGATGAGTCGACACAGCATGTGGTAACTCCACATCTCATTCGTAAAACCAATGAACTCTTCCCCTCCAAAATGTACCTGTAGTCTTAGACAAACCTGCTGCTGAAATACCTTGCACCATTATAATGGTCTGTAAATGGTCTGTTATTTCTATAGCGCTTTTCTAGTCTTGATGACCACTCAAAGCGTTTTACAATTTACAGTTTTACATTCACACAAACCTTCATACAGTGCATCTATGTGCAGCACTTTTCTCTATGAGAAGGGGCAATTTGGGGTTCAGTATCTTGCCCAAGGACACTTCGGCATTCGGAATGGGAAGACTGGGATCGAACCGTCGAACCCTGGACGACTACTCTAACCCCTGTAAGTGTATTACACTGTGCATGTTCCGTTTGTATATATAGAATCATACTATTCGTAATTGCAATAGACTACATGCTTAAACTTAATCAAAGGAAGTTTATCTTTATGCTTTATGTTGAGGAAATCTGTGGAAGAATACAAAATCCTTCAGGTCCAAATTCTGTGGCTGATTCAGATGAGTTTTATTATCTGAGCAGTGGAGACAGACATGACAACAAGGCCGTACAATTCTGTCTGATGGTCAACAGTTCAGCTTTTACACCATTACATCAATTCAAGTCTAAAAACAATTGGTAGTGGGCCGGGCTGATCGAGGGGTCTTCTGTGAAACAACAAAAGGGGAACGTAACTTAGAAAGTCCTGGACAGGATCAATTACAATACAATACCTATGTAATATTTCAGTCTACATTTTGGGGTTCTGGTAAAGTGAATTAATATGTAAGTAAGAAAGCCTTATCACAGGCCAACTTCTTGGAAAAGTAGATGCGTAGTTTTGCACAGGTGTCTGTCTCAACACAGAGCTTGATCTGGATGCATAAAGAAAATATCAAAAGAAAGAAAGATAACTAAATCTATTTTCTCCTATATCTCAGTCAGCTTTAAAAGATTCAGTTTGTCATTTTCATGGCAAATACCTGGATTGATAAGATGTACTGACCACGTTCTATTTGGCACAATGTGTTATGTGACAGAGACAAAGGCAAGAGGCAGAAGCCATAAAATGTTGTCATATTGAAATGCAATACAGCATTTCATGTAAATGCATTGCAACATTACAGCTCTGTGACATGGATGTGTTACATGTGAGAGTCAGAGTAAGTGGTCATTGTGCCATAGAACACATTATTATTATTATTAATATTACTTATCTCAAGAGCTGCAGAAAGGCTAATCTGAAGCTTCATAGCTCACTAGCAGTTCCAGGAAGCTATTAGACAAGTTGGTACACATTACATCAAACAATAATTTATATATAATACCTTATTGTAAATATGTGACTTTGTGGTTTAGGCCAGTTTTCAAAAGGCTGTAATCAATGACATGGAATGGTCAATAATGTGATAGTTCCTGATGTTGCTAAATGCTAATACAAAGTCACAAACGACAATAGTTTTTAATGCAACTCATTGAACACAATAAGAACAGTTTAAGTAACATAACACTTTAATGCAATAATAATAATAATTCTGAAAACTATTACATGTCAATTTTTTGCATGAGTCCCATTCATTTGTGTATGCTGACAGTTTAATAGTGAACATGTGACCAATGGTGCATTTTAGAGTCCCCCTGAGATCTTCCACTGTTCCTGTGCTGTCAAGATGTTTTTCAGGTATTATGCCACAATAACATCTGATTAATATACTGTAGAACTGCCGCTTCCTCTCAAAATGATACAGCAACACCAATAAAATAATGATGATGTTGGAGTCAACACAAAGCTTTGTTTGGAGAGAATTTTATAAATTTCCAGAGTCAGCTCAGAGCTTTTCATAACAAACAGTAAAAACAGTGTTGTCGTAAGTTGACCTATGACAAATAACTGGTATAAAATCCAAGTCGAGTCCAGAAAGATCAAATCAGAATACAGATCTTTGTCACTTAAGTGATGAAACATTTGAATATAAAAATATTTCTACATAGAAATACACGCTGCAATTGACCAGCAACTGCAGACAAAAACATACAAGCAAAAATAACAATAATTAGAACTTTTACAATAGTTCACTTTGCTTCTTAAATTAATTTTTTAGCGTGAAGTTCTAAATTGATGAAAGGTGACTAATCATTGGATGACAGCTGTAAACTTTCAGTAGCAAACAGTATGTTCATCATGTTCTTTTTGAAGGCACCTGGAATAACAGCAGTTAATGCAAATGTTAGTTACATGAAATGTAATATTGTTCTGTAGGACCTCTGCTTTGATGGTGTTATACACGTCCAAGAACCTGAAGAACCTTTCATGTCCATGTACCTTTTGACATCCCAAAAACCTATATACCTCTATACACAATCCAACAAGTTCAGCTCAACGTATGGTCGAACTAAATCAGATACACACCAAGGAGACTCGGAGGTGCATCAGTGTTACCATCATTTTTCTATTTTCAACCCATATTTGAGCCACATTTCTGAGGTGTTAGTTAAAACACCAGCACTTTACAGAATCCATCCTATCACTTCTGCATCAATATGCAGATAATTGGTTTTCTATTTCAGACATCCTTTAAATCTTTCAACAAAACAAACATCTACCAGCACCAGAGGAATGCCACCTATTACAGTTTTTAAGTGCAGCAAGCTGTTACATTCTCCTCTACTACTCAACTTGAAGGAAGTTTCCATTTTGCATTATGGTAGGCATACAGAGGTTAAGGTTAGGCACCCTCCTGTAGACAAAGTGAAAGGTCTGTGCACGGGGTCGGCTGAGGAGCTCAGACTTGATGCGCTGAGGGTGAGTGTCTGGAGCCAGCTGCTGGCTGGTATCCTCAGTAACCAGAAACAGTGCGTAGTTCTCTGTGTCGGGGATCTTGAATTTGTAGGCGCAGAGCGAGCTGACCTCCTCTGTGGTGGTATAAGAGTGGACGACCAAGGTTTTGGCCGTGCAGCCTGTGTCCACTTCCTGCAGGGCTACACGGAGATAGTTCTACAGAGAGATACAAAAGGTCCTGTTTTATACTTTGGCAGAAAAGAAAAAGATGAATAATTCAAGCAGCCAGAGAAGACATGCAGTTACCGTACAGCCACAGAAAAACATCACGTGTAGTTGGTTCAATGTTCCACAAGAGGGAGCTTTCTACCAAAAATATAAAGCCATAGATCCAGATACACATGCTGTGATGTTAGTAGAAAATTGTAGAAAAATGTCTTTTCACTGATGTCTGACATGCACCTTCCCAGTGCTGCGCGGGAAGTTTGGCTTTATATGAAATTGGTACAACTTTAACTCACTGCCTGGGCGTTCAAGGTGGGCTCAGGTCCGGCTTGATACCTGAAAGTCATCCACAGATGCCACAGAACGCTGGGCGGTGCGTCGGCAGTGCCACTGGTGCAGAGTGTTCCTGGCCTCGGAGCTCAGCACCCGGGCTGCTTGCTCTTCCTGGAAGTTCTTGATAAGGGCCATGGCCCCGTAGGCGCTGGTCAGGTAATAACCTCCTAGGATAGAGACACAGAGAGGAAGAGGTTTGAAAGCTTGAAGCTGGATGGAGAAAAAGAAACTGGAAAGTGAAACACATCAGGGTCATTTATCTAGAAATGAAAGGAGCAAAAACTCGTAAAACAGGCCAAACAGTTCCTCTTTCCTCTGATCCATTTCTCCCATTATAAAAATGAGTCAGATTTATGCATAAAGTTCGGGGACAGATTTATTCACCTTAAAGGGATAGTTCACAGCAAAATTTAAATTCACTCATTATCTTCTCACCACTATGCCAAAGGAGGGTGGATGAAGTATTTGAGTCCACAAAACACTTTAGGCGTCTCAGGGGGTAAACAGTGTTTTAGCCCAGGCGAGCTCTTCTTCAGAGATAAGAAAATAACAGAAAAAAAAATAACATGACTCCATACTGTCGATATGATTGCCGGGGCTTGCGGACATTTTGATGACACCACAGGAGCAGTATGGAGGCATGTTAGGTTTTTTCTGCTGTTTTATTATGTCTGAAGAAGCGGGGCGCAATTTACCTCAATTGTATTGGATTCGGTTGCAACACTGTTTACCCGTAAGACTCCAGAAGTTTTTTTTGGACTCAAACACTTCACCCACCCCTCCATCTGCAAAGTGGTGAGTAGATAATGAGTGAATTTGTTTTGGTGAACTATCCCTTTAATGTCTTGTGGAACACTTTCATTAAATGTTTCCATATTTGATCTAAGGTATTTATGTCAAAGCAAGAACTGATATTTTCAGATAATTAACTAATGTTCAAAAAAGGTAACACGTTCATACACATGCATTGAAGCCTTTCCTAAATAACTCATGTGCCAGACAGTTTGACGCTAATAGGAAAATATTTTATTCTGGGAAGGTTTTCTCTTTTCCTCTTAACCTGTTCCAGCCCATTCAAATCAAACACGGACTGGAATTTCCTGCCACTGTCGTCAGGGCTTTCCTTCCCATGCCTGTGTCAAACTCACTCAATGAAGCTTCCTTGTGAACTCAACTCAGCCGACATGGTCCCTGTAACTGGTCTGTGTTACAATGAGTCTTTCCGAAAGAGAGACGTGTTTGCATTTATTTCAGCAGCATGTGATAGTAGAAACTGCATCTTAACAGTGGACTCTGTTACTAATCATTACTAACATATCTACGAGCTTCAGGTTGAATTCTGACTCGTGAACTATTCAGTCACACAGAAGTCTTTAACTTTCTGTACACGCTCAGTAAAAGTGAGACTACAGAATACAACGTGTCGGCCAAAGACCTGTTGCATGCAGCAGTTATCAAACCTGGAGGCCAGTCAATGAAACCAGATGAAGGCGTGGATTACAGCCAATATTTCTTTTTAAAAGTACAACATTTTGAGCTTGCCAATCATAATCTGCTGATGTGAACCACGTCTCCATCCACATCTCACAAGACTTAAGAATTGTTGATTTGCACAAAGGTGGAAAAAGTTACAAAGTGATCTCAAACAGATGGTCCTGCACGACAAACCATCTGGCAACTTCAGCTCAGTTAGAGCCTGGACTCTAACCCAAATGGAGATGCTGTGGAATGAGCTCAAAAGAACATCCTAATGGCTGAGCTCAAGCCGTTCTGTAAGGAAGACATTCCTCCTGAATATGGTGCGCAGCATGCAGGGGTGTTGCAACAGGCAAAGCAGGCCCCAGCACTGAGAATGTTAAATCTTTGTGTTCAGTGAAAGCACACAAGATTACAATTGTGTGTTTATTATTAGCATTAGAGCATTGTGTTTGTGACTCAGAAGACAAATAGATGCACAACATTTCTTTCAGTTGTACTTGTCATTGTCCAGTGTCAATCTCTGCAACAACCTGAACGACTGTGACTCCTAATATGTGACCCCCCCCCACTCTTGATCTCTAATGATATGAACAGTTTCCAGTTTCCTATACAACAGGAGATGTGCCTTCTGTTCACATAGTGTTACATGCTACCCCCAGGAAAGACCTTCCTTTTATATAACAGTGTGGAACTCTTTCTAACCTCTCACCACACTGCCATGTGCCTGACCTCATGATGGAAATATACAATATCATATAACTTGCAGTGAAGCTACGAGGTTTCTGACCGATACATTTTGCTGCTCGCCGCTGCAGACACACATTAAAGCCGGTTGCCTTGTACCTAGCCAAAGTGTCCTACCTCCCTGCTCCCCCCGCTGGCCTGCACTGATGTTGCACTTTAACAATAAACACCAACACTAATCTTAAGTTATTAGGTCTTGAAATTGACTTGTGTTTGTTTGATTCCCTCTAGAATTGATCAGGCATGCATTTAAACACATCTTTTTGGTGCACAAGCAGTTCACCATCAAACTGCCATCGATAAATAACTAACTAAATGTTATTGTCAGTTTAAACGTGAAGAGAGACAAGCAGACACACGGACACACGCACACACACACACACACACTACACACAACAAGCTCTTCCCGCACACAGAAAGTTGGTTTGTTTTAATGTCAGTACTGCAGAAGAAGCGACGCCCAGTTTATCCAGGCTATAATCAGAGTTTTTTCTACCATTTTAAGTCTTTGGTACAGCACACAAGTCTTAACCTGAATGAATCGGGATATGGAGAGCAACAAAGTAACTAAATGAGTATTGGCATGTATGTGTGTGTGTCTGCCCCCACTGCAAAAAAATCCTGGAGGAAACACAGAGGTAAATCACTTTAGGTAAACAAAACAGCGGTTTTTCTCTGCTTTTGAATCAAACTTTTACAAGGACTAGTTCAATTCAACGTTTGGAATAGAGCATGAGTTAGCATACTGTTAGCCTAGCCTAGCATGGAGACAGTGGGAGGCAGTAAGCCTGGCTCAGTCCAAAAGTAAAGAAAACATACCTCAAATCATTCCAAATGCTCCGTCATGAGCAGGTTGAATCTTGCGTGTTTAATACGTACACGAACAGAAATGTAAAAACAATTTGTGGTTTTAAAGGGATAGGTTACCCAAAAAGGAAAATTCACTCATTATCTCCTCACCACCATGTCGATGGAGGGACGGGTGAAGTCTTTGAGTCCACAAAACACTTTAGGAAAAAAACATAAAATGCCTTCATACTGCTTGTGTGGTGTGTTCGCTGTTATCCTCAGCCCGGAGCCACGTTTGCGCACAACCACGCGTCTCTATGCTCTCGCCAAAAGGGCACGTGTCGAAATCAGCGAGAACTTCCTGCAGCTATCGCCAGAACTTGTTGATGAACCTAAACGCAGCCCCCGAAGGAGGATCACTGAGGAAATTAAGGCTAAACACACAGTGTAAATGACGCCGTTTCGAGTCAAATTTTAATGTCGGGGCTTACGGACACTTGGATGACACCACAGGAGCAGTATGGAGGCATGTTATGTTTTTTTGTTGTTGTTTTTTTACGTTTGAAGACGTGGTCACCAGTTACTTCATTTGTATTGGATTTGGCTGCAACACTGTTTACCCCTGAAACTCCTAAAGTGTTTTGTGGACTCAAACACTTCACCCACCCCTCCATCGGCATTGTGGTGAGTAGTTAATGAGTGAATTTTCATTTTTGGGTGAACTATCCCTTTAAGAGGAGCTAGGTGCTGGTAGCTAGGCTAGCCACATGCTGACTCCAGCTCTGTACCACCCAGATAGAGAGGTAAAAGCCAATATATGTGCAATTGTAGTGTACGTTGTGTGCAAGGTTTTAAAGTTGCACACCTAGAAAGACATGGATCACTTAAAGTGAACAAATCTCCAGCACCTACCCTCTCCTTGCAGCAGGGACGGGTCCAGCAGCTCCATCATGTACTGGATCTCTGTGTCCAGCTGAGGCATGTCACACTGAGCCAGCACATAAGTCAGCATGGGCAGGAAGTCGTCGGCACCGTACATCCTCCCTGGAAGGAAGCAGGATGGGAGCAGAGAGGCAGGGGGGTGGTGGTCACAGGTCAGACGGACGAGGCAATTAGAACAAACAAGTATCCAGAGTAGACTGAAATGAGCTTTGTTCTCAGGCTGTGTGCTACCTACAGTGTTCATTTAACACTGGCACTATACCTGAGTTATCCTGCATGATGGTGTAGATGAGCTTGCACACACGAAGCAGCAGAGACACCTTTTTCTCAGGGGAGTACATCGTCCTCATGTTTAAGAACTTGTGGCGGATCTTCTCAATAGCCACAGCGTCAGGGGGCACGGCCCCATCCACCCCCAGCTCCTGGGGCCTCTTGGCCTTAGCCAGGGCCAGGTTCTCCCTCAGCTGCTGCCAAGCTCCACTGCTTACCTACAGAAAAACAAACACAGACAGGCTTTAAGGAGTCACTCGAGAAAATATGTTTGTTCACATTCTAGCTAAGAGTTAGCTGAGAAGATCAGGTCTGTGCATTGAAAATGAAGCTGCAGCCTGCAGCCAGTTAGTTCTAATTACTACACTGAACTCTCTCTATTATCTCCAATTTCCTGTCTTAGGCATGGTTTTGTTTTTGAATTAAGTAACGTCAAAGAGAATTATTCACTCTTAAAGGTTCCCTGTTAAAATTTAAGGAAAGTCCACTTCTCTCATGATGGACCATGACTTGTATGTATGATTATTTATCAAGCAAATAAAATCTCCTTTCTATTAATGATAATGAAAGAACATCTATTATAGAAATATGAATTTGTTTTCTTTTTTAAATTTCCACAATCCAACAAGTCCTACATCTGATATAATAGTAACCATCAAAAAATCCAGACCTGGAAGTCATGTAAAGCCACCTCCACCACGGTCCTCAGAGGCTTCAGGACACACTTGTGCATGGCCTTCTCAAGCACCTGGTCTGCACACACACACACACACACACACACACACACACACACACACACACACACACACACACACACACACACACACACACACACACACAGATAAGATAAGATAGAAAGAGACAGTTTGATCATTAAATCATTTGAAAGAAACAAGTAATATTTTAAAACCTTAAATTCATCATGGTGCATGTTGTAAGACAAGACACATCACACAAAACTTAAACTGTGCTGTCTATTATTATAAATCTGTATGACTCTGGACATTCTGACAATTTATTACTCAGTAAATTACTCTTTACATGAAACAAAGTAAGATGTCAGCCCAACTCAAACCATAATCTAGTCATTAAACCTAAAAGGAAACAAACTGCACAGAATCGTATTCTTCTCCTTTATACTACCTTTAAACTATATCAATTTTATTACAGTAACCCCAGTACAGGACATACAGTGAACTGACCATGGGCCTTTAAAGTATAAGACTGTCTTTTTCATTAAATGATCTACTTAATGTCTGACTGTGGCTCTCAAGCCCATTAATTCTGAACATGTTTAACATAGATCTCTATTTGTCTCTGATGATAAAACCAAGTAATTATTTATCATTAACTCAAAGAGTTATACACCAATACAACATTGCTGCTTTAGATCAACAGTCATTGCCACTGATCTTCTTCTGCTGAGTGCTTTCTGTAATACATTTATACATGCGGTAAGAACCAATTTTGAAACAACAGCATTAGAGATGCAACAATGAGCTGATAAATGAATTAGTCCATCAAAAGAAAACAGATCAGCAACTGTTATACAAATATCAGTGAACCCATGTCTTCTGTGATGACTTGCTGCCAACATGAATGTGCTTTGCCTGTATGTAAAACAAATGGTAGGAAGTTTGGGTTTATTCCAGATGCCATCATACCGGTGTACAGCAACAGTTCAAGGGATGGTTAGACTTGAACATTTGTTTCCTCTGACGCTTGCCTTGAATTGCCGCTTGGGGGACAAATAAAGTATTTTGAATTTAATTATTTTCATCGTTTCAGTCATTATTCAGCTGATGGTTCCTGGGTGTCAAATGTTCTGCTTATACGACAGTAAACAGAATATTTTCTCGCTTGATCCAACAAACAAGTCATTCATTGATGTTGCCTTGTGATTAGCACTGTTCACAGTTTTCTGGCATTTCATGTACCAAACAGTTAAATGAAGATTTAATTGTAAGATTGATCGATAATGAAAATAATTGTTACTTGCAGCCCAAAACAACATTCTATCAAAGTGTATAGGATTTCTAACTCCTGGGTTTCAACAACTACAACAAAATGAATAATTAACTAACCTCAGTGTTTGACATTCAAAGACTTAAAAGTCAGGTTTCACATGATAGCTTACATATTTGTCATTACGTTAAAGGGCGACTTCAATGTTACGGCTCTTTGAAGAGTTTAAGATTAGGCTGAATCCGACCAGGTAGTTCACCAACACAGAAGTCAATCAAACATGGAGCTCAACATAGTTCACAAATATACCATTCCCTCAGCTGACATGAAATCAAATGTTGAGCTTGGATCTAACAATGGCTCCATCTGTACCTCAGACCTACGTCCATAGGCCTCATCTCATTTCCTGCCTACCTCAACAATGTCCAGCATCTCACACTGAAACAATTGTGTCTTATTTTCCACTGGCAGCCCTGACACAAATAGTCATGGTGCACAGGAATCCCCATCCTCCAGTGTCATGCTAATGCAATGAGTTACGCAGAACAAAATACATGTTTTGCAACAGTGTAAACAAATGAGCTTGCACACATAGGAGCTCTGTTCTTCTGGCCGGCCTTTGCCTTTGTGACGAAAACACCAGAGGAGCACAAATACGAGTCCACTGTAAAAATGCCGGTAAGACAAATAACTCGTCCATGACCTTACTCATGAACAAGTGGCAGCCTGAGTTGTTTACAGTGGATGGACAATTCCGTCAGATCCTCCTGTGTACACAAGGAGGGGTACAGAGGCTACTCATTCTGGCACACACACACACACACACACACACACACACACACTGCATACTTCCTGATTCCTTCCAGAAAGGCTCATTTCCTTTGTATATTGAGCAATGTTTGTTATTGGGCTTTATCTGGGCTACAACCTGTTCAAAGGCTTCCTTCAAGTGGCATAAACTGAAGGAGAGTGTGTGATATAACGAGAAACACGCGGCCACATCAACATACACACTAGCACATACCTACACTGAAAACATGAGTGAAATGCTCACAGAAATGTACATGAGAACAAACTTTACATCTGTATAGAAATGGCAGTCTCCCCTTCATTCACATCCTGCCTGTTTGTTCTCATCCTGTCACAGCCATAATTCAGGGTGCGTGCTCATAGTCGTACACCCTCCCTTTACAAACAACCTTATGGCTGATCATTCATTGCTAGACATTAAAGTCGCGCCCAAAATTCAAAAGTTTGGACTTTCAGTTCACCTTTTTTTTCAAACTCAAACTTCAGATAAAGTGAAACATTTATTTTCCAAGACGTCACACTTTGAGCCATAATGTGTAATGACACACTACTCTCCCGCTCTGTACACACTCAGGAGAGGAGCACAGACATCCAAACTGTCGGTCTCGCTGCTCACACTTTTCAGTTTTTTGTTGTTTTCCAGGAAAAAACTAACAACTATAATTCTGCTGAAAAAAACTACTATTTATAGCATATAAGGTACACACAGTCCTCTCATTATATATTTATGTCTTTATGTTTTTTCACATTTTCCGTCCTTGAAGAGAACCTTTTTTGCGAGTGTGAGGCATTAATGTGCGGATCTGTGGTCTGCTAGCACAACCAGAGTGGATCACTTCTCTGTCTCTGAACAAGGCCTTGCTGTTATTGTTTACAATGAACAAGGGATGTGAGATGTGTGCAGAGACGTGCTTACATATTCATGCAAATTCTCTTGTCCACAATAATCTGCTTGGACTGAAACAACCTTTTGATATTGCCTCTCGTGTCTGAAAACTTTATTTTTATCACTTTATCACCATATCCTCAAAGGACAGTATCAACACATCTGATATACACCACTAGGATCAGAAATAGGATACCCAAAGTAGAAACCAAAGTTATCAAATGTTACCACAACTAGATGCACAGGAGCTTTGCCTGAATGAAACAATTAATCAGAAATGTAAAAGAATTACAGTACAAATTTAACCTGACATTTGAAGCCAGCTTTAATACTCAAGGCTGTGAACACATTTTGACGATTTGAACTGCACTATGAGCCTATGACAACGAACAGAGGCCAAGGATAACTCATTGGGGCACAGCACAATGGCATTTTTGTAACTCAACACCTTTAATGAGGCAGCCTAATATGGAAAACTTCAGCTCTGACTCCCAAGAGAGCGGCAAGCCTGGGCACCATGTGAACATTGTCAGTGACTTAAGTCATTTTCAAATCCTCTTCTGTAGAAATAGTAAAGGGATTGTACTTCTCAGATTATACTGGCATGAAAACCTGTATGGAACTGAATGCTCAAAGATGGCATATGACTAACACATCGCACACGTGCCCACGCATGTACACTATGAGCAGATGTTTCAAAACGTATGGACACACAAATGCACTTATAACCTCCAACCTCAAAAGCTATATTTAGAGTCATGGTTTAAAGATTCTCAATGTACTTATCCTACTTACCGATCTGGTCCTCAGGTATGAGTGACTCTATAGGTGGGTCCAGCTCAGAGCTCTGGCGCAGGTAAGCCTTCATCTGCGTCATAAACTGCCTGAGAGTCTGCAGAAAATCCATCCCTGATGTGTGACAGCCTCGGTTCTCCTGAACAAAGCTGATGTAGTCCTGAACCAGGGAGCCAAAATATGAGCTTTTGTTCCTGGACAGCTCAGCAATCCTTTTCACCGCCCGTCTCTCCGGGGTCATGAGGGAGCTCAGCATGCCGCTCACCTTGCGAAAGCGTCCCTTCAACGCCCTAGGGAGGATAAAGGACCCTCCACCAAGGCTCACACCAACCTTTCGCCTCCGAGCTTTAAAGGATGTACGAAGGCGCATGTCTAGATCAGTCTCCAGGCCGACCCCATAATCCTCCTCTTCATCTTCTTCGCCGTCCTCATCCTCCTCACTGCTGTCCTCCACTGGGTCTTGATGGTTGCGGTGTCGAGACGGGCTGGGGGCCAGGCCTAGGGAGAATCCAGGGGACTGTGAGTACTCCAGTGAGTCAGAAGAAGAAGTAGACATGCTCATGTCACTGAGGCGCTGATGTCCCCTTTCATTAGGACTGGATGTACTCTGAGCGTTATTCTCCAGTAGTACATCAGCGGGGACAGCAGGCGGAGGCTGGCATGATGGAAGCTTGGCACGAGATAGGGCCCTGGCGATAGTCTCATCGTCCATTGCGATGTGGCAGCGGTGGGCCTCCATATCAGGCTTTTTAGGCCTTGGAGGTGGTGGGTTCAATGGCACGGTGATTGGTGAGCTGGCACCTTTGGTAAGGCTGCTGTGCTTGGCACCCATTGGTGGTCGAGCAGGAGCTGGGCGCTTGCTGGGGGGCTGGTGTTGTCTCGTAGCCACAGCAACAGCCTCCGGCATGGTCTTGGGTCTGGTGGTAGCGGCTGGAGGCCCAGGTGGAGGTGGCGCAGGGCGGCGGCGTGGCATTGAGCGGGGTGGAGGGGGACGAGGGGGAGGGAGCCTTGATTTTCCGTTCAGTTTGATCTTGTCTGTGTGTTGCTCACTAGACTTGCTGCTGCTCAACGGCTTCACAGATGATTCCCCCACATTCTCTGGGTGGTTACTGGACTCAGCAGCATGTGGAGGAGAATCCTCTGCACAGTGGTGATGGTGGTGTTGATGAGTCTGGAGAAACAGCGGGTTAACGAAGCACAGAGGACCACTGGAATGTCTTCTCTCCAGATTATAGGAAGGTGGAACAGCGTGGGACCGTAAGGTTGGAGGCGCGCTCTCACAGTAAGACCCGGTGTGTCTCTGCTGCGACCCCCCGACCTCCCCGTTCCTGTTGGTTCGCTGGGGGCTGAGGGTACGGCTCAGAGGGCGACAGGGGCGGGGGGAGGTGCGACGCTGACTGCACAGGGCAGAGTCCCAGAAGCCTATAACACACAGACACAGAAAGTTAAACATTACAACTTTAAGCTACACATAGTTCTCCTGGTTCAACTGAAAGTTCACAGAGAGGCAACAAGAGTCTTCAAATGAAAAGATGAGTCTAAGAATAGATGTAAAGGAACAAAGCCAGTATTCTCAACTATTTCTCACCAACACATCAGCTGTTCAATCAAAGTTCTTACTTTTTTGTCTTTGCCTCGCTTTCTTCTTGTGTGTGTGTCTTTCTTTTTGCTGGTCGGAGAAATGCGGTGACTTTAGCTCCGTGTCTCTTGGGTCTGATTCACTGAATGCCGACACACACCCAGAGACGTACAGAGGGAGTTACCCTTGCTAATCACAGAGTGGGAGGGCACTCAACACACCACACAGCACACAGTCCCAGTTCCTCCACTCCTTCTTCCTGCTCTGTTTTCCTTCTCTCGTATTTCAAACAGAGCTGTATTCCCCTGTAGCTCCCCTAACTGAGTACTTTTTGTATAATTTTCTTTGGTTCAGGGAATTGATAGCTGTCTGCAAACCATATGTGTATGATCTTATGCCTTTTTTCTCTCCTGCTTTAAATCAATGCTCTTTGTTTTTTAGTTTTGTGTCAGTGATTTCACCAAACTGAAAGCAACAGGCAACAGATCATACACACTTTAAAGCATATGCACCGAGACTACAGCCTAAGTCTGGTGCGACCGGTCGTGCAGCCTACAAATGGAAACGTGACCTCTAGCATTCCTGTTAAAGAAGCAGAGTCCAGCTGACTGCTGGTAGAGCAGTTTCAGATGTCTCATAATACCTCAGTGTCTAGAGAGTGAACTCTGCCTGTGGTATTCTCATTGGTCCATGTGAGCAATGAGCACCTGACACTGCAGAGCATGACTGCACCAGGCAGCCCAACCTAAATACCCCATATACTGTAATACTAACTGACCTCACTGTAGCACTAGTTGCAAAAGAGCATGCTAAAAATACTGTAATATATTAATATTTGTCTGTGGTCAGGTCAAACACTTAATACAAATTGAAATGCAAAAAAAATTAATGTAAATATTTATATTGCGCATTTCTAGTCTTGATGACCGCTCAAAGTGCTTTACAGATCTTTTTTTTGTTGCCATTCACCCATTCACAAGCACATTCATAAAGTATATCTATCAGTCAGTGGGTTTGGTTCAGTATCTTGCCCAAGTACACTTTGGCATGCGGAATGGGGAAAACTGGGATTGAACCACTGACCCTCTGGTTAAAGGACTCCTGAGCCACAGCACCCAAACTAAAAGGATTTGTCACTTCCTGCGTGGGTTTCAAAACACAGGTAAAAAGCCTTTACATGGACAGGGATGATTGTGCCCTTTTGGGACATTGGAAGGCTTTTAATGTGAAAAGGTTGTGCAGGAAATGTCTCGTGGACAGTCGATTTACAGCATCTGAATAATTGTTAAATTGAAAGCTACTGAAAATAATTAGGAAATTGAATGAAAACAGCACGTCTGTTTAGCTGGACAGACACAGAGAACAAGTTCAAATATGACTATGTAAATATGTAGTCAAATCAAAAATCTGTACAAAAACATTACATAAATTAGGGTAAATCAAGGTGTCTTTCTGTAAACAACAAGTAAAAGACCTGAGATTGGAGGAAACTTTTGAGACATCAATTACTTAATGCCAGCACCTCTACAAGGCTGTAGGATGGCCCATGCTTATAGAGTCAATCTAACATACTTCTTTACCAGGTTCACCCTCTTATTTTAACATATTAGCTATGCAATTTTACCACTAAATGCAAAGAGACTACAGCTGAGTCTGATGAGAATATCATGAGTTAAACCAAAGTATTAGATGAATTTAAAACAAATATCGGCAAAAGCTTCATGCAATCAATCTTATACTGCAGAGATATAAGTCCGGACCAAACTGCTGGACCATCCCTAACATGACTACAATTTTAATAGCACCCTAATGACAGATATCCATAATGGACCAAATATTCATGATAAATGCACCAGTTAATAAGTTAAATTGGCTCAGAGCCCACCACTCGATAACATACCATCACTCTTACTTTGTGTGTCCTCTGGGGGGGCAAATAGGGTGCAAAGTCACTGTGATATTCAAATGTCTGATGCTGTTTGCAACATGTGTTTGTGTTTCACATGTGCGTGCCCAGAGTCCACAACCCAGATTCAGGCAGTCTGCATTTTGTCTTTAAATAGAAGCTGTCCAGTGGAGAAGGGAGTTTCCCCTTAATGAATGTATGCGCTTGTTAAGTGAAGTTCAGAAGCTGGCTTATACTTTATGGGTTTTTCTGCTTTTTCCAGAACATAGTAAATGTAGGGAGAAAAGTGCAAAAGCAATTACAATGCAGACTAACACTCACTTCCATTCACAGGAATACAGGCATGCAAATACAATGACAGCGTTTCACGTTTGTAAACACCAATGACACAGTCTACTGCACGTTACGTTAGCACTTACACTTGCGAAGCTTGTGTGTTTTCACACATTTTTGACTGTGGTATGATGGTATGTGTGTGTTTAGACAGCACACAGCCGACTGTAGCTTTCCACTCGCCACTCCCTTCCCCCCCACACTGAGCACTGAGTAATGTCGTAGGCTTCCACTGTAGGAAGCTGACTCACTGCAGTTTCACAGCAGCTGAGCCTGGAATAACTCCACAGAGATGAAGTGACTAAAACTGCTGTGAAAACAGACCCGAATGGTCAGCGTGGAAAGACAAAGGAAAATAAACAAAACCTCTGCACACAAATGCTGGTTGTTTGATTTGTCTTTTTGACAGTTTTCATGTATATCGAGCGTCATCATCATCATGTGCACATGCACAGCCAGGGGGCAGATAGCGTCCAATAATCAATCAATCAATCACATTGTATTTGTATAGCCCATATTTATGAATCACAATTTGTGTCCTGGGGCTTATCATCTTCTGTCCTACCCTCAACAAGAGTAGAGAATGAACGCTAATGAGGAGGTCATCATGAAAAGCTGATTCAGTGCCTGGAACTGTGTTTTATTATTAATTACAAAAATAGTGGTTGGCAATATTTACTGTTTCAATGATCTGGTCACAGCTCTGGGTGATTTTAAACTGCAGGAATAAATAATAAGTTATAAGAGTGTTTAAAGTTGATTATTAGATATTGCCTTGGCTCTGTGTTTGACTTGTGTTAGAGGAGCAGGCTGATGGAGCAGGCGGATGCCTTTGGGTGGAAGTTGTGTCACATTGTTGTAATGATATTCAGAGAATAGAATATTAGATGCTTATGTAAATTGCTATAACCATAGTGAGCAGTGTTTCCCAGCAGGCAAACAGCATGACATCATTGGTTTGTGCTGATATTGTGCTTTTAAGTTTAGTCCATGCTGTAAGTCGATGTTCTTTAGTCCTAACCTCATTTGTGTCACGCTAATCTCTATGAACGTATTCTGCATGTGAATATGCAGAATTATAAGGTCTTTGAGCACAGGTTTCCCTATAAATAACTGTAGAGATGAAATGGTACTATTTCTGGTAATCGCTCTGTAATTAGCATACACTATGTGGCCACAGTGCACAGCTGCTATTCACTAAGAAATAGTTAGAGCGCATAACAAGATGCCATGTTGACATTTATTTTGTTGTTGTGACAATCTAAACTAGATTAGATTAGGTTTTTGAGGTTTTTTAAACATTAGCGAGAGAAGCAAGGTCGCTGTTTCCACCTGCTTCCAGGTTAAATCTCTGCAGTTATTTTTTTGTACTCGCGTGAAACTAATTTAAACTTATTGCTCCATGAAAAGGAGAACACCAATCTAAAAACAGCATTATGCTTTCAAAATGTATCAGCAGTGAATTCATTTGTGGATCAAACTTGGACAATCTCCAGCGAGGCCGCTCAAGATGATGAGCAAAGTAATAAATGAAAATACCTGCTCCGAGCTGAGCCACTTCCTCCAGCTCTTTCTGAGTCTTGGCAGATGCAATGGCCTCTGGGAGTTTGATTGTGAAAGGCAGGACATCCCTAAGGAAAGAAAAACCAGCCATAAATATGACAAAAAACACAGGACAGAAAGTCATAGAGTTTAGATAGTGGGTATCTCTCATCATTACTGTTTAGTATTCACTACTTTCTGGTTAAAGTAATATTGCAGTTTTGTCAATGACACACCCTGACAAAAGTGATAATGCCATAAATCTAGTAAACAAACAGTAATAATATAAACATGTTGACACACCCTTTGTTTCAATTCATAGATAAACATCTCTTAAAATTGTGATTTGACATGTTGCTCAACCAAAACTCTGTGCTCCATCTCCACAGTCACCTCCACTGCTGTGTTTGTTATTGCTTGTGGCACAGTTTCCCACTGTTTCCCGTGTCTGCAGTTTGAGTCTGTCTGAGACCCTGGCACCAGCTAAAACAAGAAGTGAGAGCCCTGGGCACTGAGAGTTGACTGCTTACTCGACAAACCCTATTTTCACTTGTGGAGGTTCCATCCTCAAATCCCCTCTCATCACAGAGCAGCACACAGAGAAGCTGAAGGATGTGACAGATGGACAGACAGAAAAGGAAATGTGTATTTACCTGCTAATACAGTAGAAAGCCACTAGGCGAAACAGGTCTGCAAAACTTATACCAGATCCCTCGAGAGAAAACGCTGCAAACAAATGAAAATGCAAATTAAATGGCAGTCAATTGTAGTTCATCTATTCATTTAAAAAAAAAAAAAATCATCATGGCCCATTGTTTAAAGCTGCTTTTAATAAACAGATTCTGTGTGTGAATATGTAGAATCTGAAGGCATGGGACAAGGTTTTGGGGCTGGAGGCCCTCTTTTTTTCCGTAGAGCAAAAGAGCAGCTACACATTGAAATGCATCGGCTATATGTAGGTCAGTGATGGTGGAAAAATAAACTCAGAGTCCCCAGGCACTGATAAACCCCTCAGTTATACCTGCTACACCTTCCACTGAACTCAGCACTTCTGGCCATGCCAACCTCTGTTGAATTTGACTGATTTGGTTTTTGCAATGTTTAACCTGATTTTATTATTGTTGTAAAACATGTTGTACTGTTGCAATAAACATTTGAACGGGAGTTGTCTGACTGAACCATTTTAGAAATCCGCTTGTCTCATATCTTTCTCTGCTTTAATAGAAAAAGTATTGAATATTTGCATATTTAAAAATTGCATCATGGTGTAAATAAGCTGTTTCCAGTCCAATTTGAATTTTTGGGTGGACTATCCCTTTAAGAAACTTTCAAGAAATAATGTGTCCGTAATGAGCAAAGTGAAACTGTTAATTCACATGGCTGACTTGATACAGCACTGTGTGCAGTACGAGAGTCTCATTGAAGAGCAGCTGACCCACATCTAAAGGCCAAACCAGGCCAAAGGCACTGTGGCCCCTCCCATGTGTGCTGTCCTTTCAGTTCAGAGAATCCACAGCTGCTATGTCATCACACTTTGGCTTTGCAACAGCTCCGTTACTAACTTTCTGTGTGGAAGCACAACGCATGCAGGACGAGGTATTCTAATATTATGAGCATATTTAAATTGTATATTTTTTAAACATCACAGTTGATAAACACGCACAACACTAAATAAATGAATCTTACTGCACGCGTATGGCCTCCGATGTCAACAACGGGACAAATTGTAACTGAGGTGCACGTGTTAAATAAAGACCTTGTGATACATAAACTAGAATCGCAAGAAAAACAGCAAATAAATGGTTGAAATAGAAGTGCTTTGGATACAGATCATTATTTATCAATTTATACCAACACTTCTTTGGGACATCTATTTTAAAAATCAACATGGCCCACAATGCCAAGGTCTCTCTCTCTCTCTCTCTCTCTCTCTCTCTCTCTCTCTCTCTCTCTCTCTCTCTCTCTCTCTCTCACACACACACACACACACACACACACACACACACACACACACACACACACACACACACACACACACACCATTGTGGTACAAGCTGACGTGACCCAGGTCACACTCTCATTTCTCAGCTCTGTATGGGTTTATCTTTGTACACACTGAGGTGGACAGGAAACTTGCAGACCGAGAGTAGTGTGACCGCAGAGGTGCTTGTGGCAAAACGAGACATAATCAGGGAAGCAAAGGAAACTGGAAGAAAACTATTTGAACTTTCTGATCTGTCTTTGTCATTACAACAATTGAGTTAACGCGAATGAATTTTGCTATTAGAGAGAGAGAGAGAGAGAGAGAGAGAGAGAGAGAGAGAGAGAGAGATGCACTACGGTCCCAGAGATAATCAAAGTGCACAGTGAAGCTTCTGGGGTGAAACTTACTTTTTGTTTGTCGGTTCTTTTTATTTGGTTTCTGTTGAATTTTACACACTAATAGTTATTCGAAACACTGTTCCTTTAATATACTCTTTACATTGTGACCTGCCTGACAAACATCTGTGGTAAGATATTGCGTCTCAGTCAGATATTGCAAATACTAGATTATGTGGGATCATCTTTTGAGACAAACTTGGACCCAGAGTCTGACTTGTCAATGTATTTGACAGCCCCTGAAGCACGACTGATTTAATCCATGATGAATCCTGACTCCAGGTAGAGTCAGTTAAAACAATCATTTTACTCACTGTACTGGCTCTCTTTGACAGGAAAATGGCTGATGGGAGTTTCTGACTGATCCTGCTTCAGGCGCACAGACAGAACCTTTCTCTGCAGAGCAGCGGACTTCCTGACCAGGAATACCTGCACCGGAGAGGAATCATCCGTCAGGACATGTAAAGTAAGCTTAAAGAATATCAGGTGAACATTTGTATCACAGGAGGGTAACTCCTCACCCCTGGTGGCTGCTTGAGCAGAAAGCGACTGGCCTCCTCTTCACTGATCGCCAGCAGCAACCACACTGGGTGGGTTTGATTCAGCCTGTCCAACACGCTCATCCTCCTTCTCAAGGAGTCGTACCCAGAGTCCCGTTCACCCCCCACCCCGCAGCAGTGGTGGGACTGCAGGTAAACGCCGCTCACCTCACTCTCCAGCCTGGCAGCATGACAGAGAGAGGGACAGAATCAAACACTAATGCCATCTGCTGGTGATAATGAGCAGAGTAGTGAATACATATTTACAAATATTGTTGATCCTATTTAGCAGACAACTAAACCAAGCAGAGCACAGCAATAAAATGCTGTGCCTAATTGAGGCAGATATTATTATCAGATATTATCAGGAAAAAATTTGATGAGTCAGGCCGAGGAAAGTTTTGTCTAAAGCAGGAGAAATGTATGAAATACAACATTACCCCCGCAGCTCCATGGGCTCCTTGTCCGTAGTCGGAGAGGTCTGGACCATCTCCTTCTTCAGCTCCCCGATCTCCAGTGCAAACGTGTCAATCAGCTGCAAGAGGACAGAATGAGAGGCTTCCAGTGAATATCAGAAGGAGAAGTGGGAACAGGCATAAACGAAACTGACGACATCTCTCAAACATAGAATGCAAAGTAAGAAAGTGAGACTTTGGGACGGACAGGCTGCACTGGTCAGATCTGGAACAAAGGGCAGGGAAATAGTTAGTCATTTCTCCTGTATGTGGACTTCATTTCCTATAGACAGGAAACAAAGCATTGTAGAAAAAAATAAACACCACAACATTCAGAGCGGGCCACCAAACTTCCAAGGTTGTTTTGTAAAGACACACACAAAGAGATTTAAACATCTGGATAAATCTGGACAGGAAGCTTGTATGACTACATCCTCCACACCACACTGGACTCACTTGAGATAAAAGCTATCACCTGACATTGAAATCTGTCAACAAAAACATTAGTCAACAGAAGGTGACGGTGAAAGTGTGGTGAACAATGCTCATCATGCCTTTGTGCTGGAGTCTCTTATCACTTACACCAGCCTCAGAATGCACACCACCACCATCCAAACAAGTAAACAGGGAGAATGCTGTGTTGCTATTGGATTCAGAGAAGTGAGCTGAATCTAAAAAGTGAGCTGAATCTAAAAAAACATGTGTGTCTCGCCTCTGTGTTGTGAGAAAAGAGTGAATACATTTTTTCAAAGAAATCGTATTAGTTATTATCTGCATGCACTTGTCCCTTTGACTTCACAATATCTTCTTCACCACTGAAAACCACTCATCTCGAGTAAAAAACAACGTGGGAGTACATTCTGGTAAATTCATGCCTAAATCAGCACAGATAAACCAGATGCGCCCAAAAGGGACTTTATTAAAAACAGCCAGAGTTTGAAAGCTGCTCAGTTAAAGCCTACAACACAACTTGTTTTCATGTTGTCTTCTCTTTTCCTGCATTTTCCACATTCCCTCACTCCACATGTTAGAGCGCTCCCAGGGATTCAGGGCCTGCTGTAATATTACTGAGCAGATGTTGAAATCTGGACGCTCTGCACTGAGGATCTGGGTCAAACAATGCAAACAAAACAAGGCAGCCGCAGAGCACAGCGTAATGAAGACCAGAAATTTGAGGCAATCGAGGAAAGTATGTTGACATCAACTGCAGATGGAAAATTCCTGTCCTATTATCAGGGTTTCTTGATGTGGTAAACTCCAACCATGTAGTTCAAAGTCAAAGAATCACTCAGAAATATTCTTAAAGTGTAGGATTTGGTTTTTATAAACACTTTTTTATGTCTGAACCAATGCTTCCATTACACATTTCAACCAATAGGAGGCATCCTCTTACAAACTATTCTCCACCAGGCAGGCTGCAGGCCAGACCACAGTAACCACAGACCCCCTCGCAGGATAAGTCTATGGACTTAGTGGAGCCAGCTCTGACACTCTCTCAGCGTTCTGTCAGGTTAAAACTCAATCATACGACACAAATCGACAGGTCAGCTCCAGACTGAAAACAATGCAACTCAAACTGAGTCTGGTGACGCTCAGTCTTGTGGTGACAGAGGTGACTATTCCAGTCTCCACAGCCGACCGGAGACAGCCAGCGAAACGTGTCATTTTCTTCTCAAGAGCTTTGAGGAGCCTAAAATCAGAAGCTGCAATCAGCTGAAGTGGCAGCGTAAACTGACCGACCCCTGAATTAGTGCTGAGTGACTGCAGCTAATCCCGGAGAGGGAAAACGTTCGGAAAAACAAGCTTTCTCTCCTTCCAGTCCTCGAAAGCAACAGAGAGGCTGTTGAAGGTACTTTATTAGTGTGTAACTTGATTTGCACTATAGTTCATGGGACACATGGACCATCAGTGTTTAGAGTGGAGCTCATGCTGTTCCGTCAAATAATCAACTGTCAGAAATATCATCAACTATTTTAAAAATCTGTTTTGAAAAAACCTCCTCTGGTTTCCTGCTCGTCTCAGATTTTTCTCTGCTTTATTAGAAAATATTGAATATGTGCATATTTAGGAGGTGCATCAAGGTTTGACAAAAATAATAATAGTTAAAAATTAGTGTTAAGATAATTAAGTAAGTATTTCCCAGTCTGTTCACTAATAACTCATCATTATCTACTAGTGTAGGTTTGTTCTAATCAATGTTGTATATACTGTTATTTTGTTGCCGCACCTTGTTAAGCCCTATGAGACAGATTGTGATTTGTGAATATGGGCTATAAAAATAAAATTTGATTGATTGTTATTTTTCATACATTGCATGTCGGCTATTTCAGAGGTCTGTTAAACAACCTAAACAATCTTCAGATCCAAGTTCACAATTTTTTTTAAATAGAAGCTCTGTAATTTAGCTAAATATGAAGCATTTTTAGCAGTAAAACAAACATAGTGCTTTTACTTTGAAGACAATTTAGTACAGAAGTGATCTATGAATGTTCCTGCCTTGATGGAAATCAGCAGTTTGATATGGTGAAATAAAAATAATCTAGTTATCAAAATGATCTGGTGGCTATTTTGACCTGTGGTTTGACTAAGTTTGACCCACTGCTGTAGTTAAACGGAGGAATTAGAAGAAGACATTCAACTCTGTCCGCAGACTGAAGGCACACTGCCCCGCCCCCCACTGACTGCTACATAGCACTGGTCGTCTGTTTATTAAATCTTATTAATATTGAACATATCTCATGTCAAAATCAAACCAAACTTGGTAACGCACTTACTTGGGCAATTTACAATAACATGCCAAGTGTGAAGCAGACCTTTGTGAAATTATAAAGTTTAAAAATTGCTCATTGACTAATGATTCATTAATATAGTATCTTCCAGTCTGTTCTCTAGTAACTTATCACAATCAGAATATTCAGAAACTACTCATTACTGATTCATTATTAGCTTGCTATGGATTTGATACTGATCAAGTTATTAGACTAAAAAATCGGGGGCCAGGGTCTGCTTCAGTGCTGCAATAATTTGCACAACACAAACACACAACAGTGAGAGGGGCCCGGCAACTACTTTTTGCCCCAGGGCCCCGGAAAGAGTTAATCCAGCCATGGAAAGAAGTAGAAATATTGTTATTACCTTCTGTTAATAGACAGGCATTGAATTATCTGAATGAAAACGGGTAATGAGGCCAGAGGAGAAGACATGGGAAATTCCTGAGCTATAAAATGAAGGTCAGTGAACACGAGAGCTGCAGAGTGACTGGATCTGGGCAGAGTGCCGTGTGCAGCTCTAATGGTGGCGCCCATGCTGGCCTTTTTTCACACTGACAACATTAAGAGGAAAAAGACTGATATTCAGGAACACACTCCATAACAAGAGTGTGCGTGTGTCACTAACTTTTATAAACCTAACCCACTTTATTCATCTGGGTTTGTTTCCACTTTTATTGACTCCATCCTCTCTGCACGACACAAGTATACACAGACATGTGTCTCTGTGTATGTGTGTGTTTCTGTAGAGGTAAGTGATTCTCTGCATGTGCTGCTGTTAAAGCCATGAATGGAGTCAATGGGAAACTATGTGTTTGGTTTTGTCACACAGACACAGACACACACACACACACACACACACACACACACACACACACACACACACACACACACACACACACACACACACACACACACACACACACACACACACACACACACACACACACACACAGAGCACTTTCACAGAGGTAGCAGAAGGAAAAAGCTGCAAAGGAAATGAGAGGCGAGACAACATTCAGTTCTGTTTCATAGTTGTGGTCTAACAGTGTCGTCTGAAGCTTTAAAAGTGGCTGTTCGTGCATTTCAGCTGGATGAAGTGAGCAGACGCTGTCAGGTGAAAACTGCAACTTTTACACAGCATGCATCTCAGGTTTGAGGTGCCTTGCTCAATGGCATTACACAGATGAGTGAGATGGAGCAAGAAGTACAGGGCTGCAGCTGCTTTAAATACAGAATGTAAAGTAAGTTATATGAAACACAACATAACAAAAACCTATTGGGATTAATAAATACAGATTAGTCACAAGGGAGGGATGAACAGACGATTGTAGGATTTTAACGTCAAAAGCACAACTTCTGTTTTGTTGCTGTAGATAAACCAGGTAGGATAAACACAAAGTTTTCCACATTCACTCTGCATCATAGACTGTTTATAAAAAAGCTCTGCACACAACGTCCAGCACACAAACAATACGTGACAGTATTGACCTCCGACATGTACAAACTCTATTTGCCTCCTGAATGGGTCTTGGATGAATTTACGCCTGTACCCCTGTAACAGTACAAATTAAACAGCAGCAATAGGTGTCACAGATTCCATTGTGTATTTAAATTTATTGCATTGTTATGATGACACAAAATCTTTGTTCCTGGCATAGGCCTGCATTGTCAATGTGTAGCCCTACGTCCACTTTTGAGGGACTCCTCCTTCTAACCGTGTCTCCTGTGTCACCTCTCCCCTTTCTATTGTTGTACTCCATGGGAGAAGAACGTGACATTACGATCATTTGTTTGTGTATATTAGCTTCTTGTGTATTTTACACTGTCACGTGGTAGAACTCTATCTGACTGTAATCCGACAAAGAAATCCAATAAAAACTTCTTCAATTTGACGTCACATGTGCTGCAAAAAGTCCCAACACATGCAAATACAGAAAAGTGCTGCAAATACAGAAAAACGACAATGGAAATGTTTCCAGGGGACCCAAAAAAGTGATGAACCCGGCTGTAGTTCAATGCTTTGTGAAGTTCCACCACCACTAACGAGTAGCAGACTTCAATAACTTCAACTACAGCAGATGTGTCGTCAAATTGATGACCCTAACCCTAACCCTAATTTACACGTGTTTCTTCTATTTGCATGTGTTTTTCTTCATTCGCAGTGCGTTGAGCTCTCCCTCTGCCACCATATATGTAAATGTTTACACGGAACCAAACACTGCCCCCATCTGTGATCTTAACATCTTGTTATGTCTTCTTCTTGTCCCGCGATGCCAGTTCTCCTGTTTACAAAGATATAAATCTGTGATAGTCTCCACTGCCAACATGAAGGGGGAATAACAAACCTCCCCTACTCTGTGTTCGCACCTTTTATATAGAACAGTGAAGCAGAATACAGGTGCAACGGGCTTAGAGTGAATGTTAGCGGAGGAGAAAACTGCAGAGGCTAAAGAGATACAGAGATAAAGAGAAGCAGAAAAAGGGAGTAAGACAGAGAGGGAGAGCGAGTTTCATTACTCCTGTGTATGTGTTTGTCAGGCAGCCAACAAGTGCAGCTGGCTTTCCTCATTTCCAGCACTGCTTCAATATGTGGCAGAAAGCAAAGGGAAACTGGAGAAAACATACAGCTCCACTTGAAGATCTCATCAATCAATACTCAATTACATTTCCTGAAAGTATGAAGGAAAGTGCTCAGTCAGAACAAACAGTGTGAGGATAAAACCTTGACAGTCTCTGAGTGAATAAATCCATAAATTATCTTGTGACTTCACAAGTAAGAGTTTCTGAGAGACATGGAACTAATGCAATGTGAGCGTCAGCAGACAGATTTGTATATGAATGATGCTTGCAACAACTATAAACTAATCTTTACACATGGTGTGTATGAAACGATTGATGATGTTCACTTGACTAGAATGCAGGTAATCAATTCATTACTGTTGATCACGTGGTGTAGCAGATCTTTGGTAAATATAAGTATATTGACATTAATTGATCTACAATGTGTATATTAAAGTGATTTACACCAAAACTGTTTTCATTACACATCCAGAGGAAAGTCCGGACTTTCACAACACAGAAATCTCTGGAGCATTGAGCTGCAGAGATTACACCTTTTTGTTTACAGCAGAGTTTATCACCACAAACTCTCTTGACATCTTCGTTGCTGTCTTTAACTTGGATGGCCCCGCTTTTCCATTATTTGTTTTCTTAATTTTTTTTTCATTTTTGCATCCGTCGCGTGTTCGAACTTTCATCAAACCCCCCCACCCACTCGCTGGCAGTGAATCCTGCAGAGGATCTCCCGTGTTCTTACACCAGCTCCTCCGGACTTTCTGCAGACGATTTTACGAGGAGACTGGACCGAAAACTCAGCAAAAAGTCTGGAGGATCTGACTCAGACATTTGCTTTCACACATTTCAGTTCAGTGCATGTCTGAAAGCAGCTCAAAATTCCTCTCCCCTCTCCTTACACATTGGTAGTGGAGAAGTTTGCCTTTATGTTCGTTTTAATGGTGTGAAACAGGGTGAGTAAACAGTAGAAAGCAGCATGGAGACCACTGACTGAGACTCTGTACACACCTGGTGTTAATATGTGTTTTTTGTTATCCCATCACAAGTGGACAGCTCTACGTACAGGTGTGAACGCACTCAGATCGGAGAGCGATCCAATCACGCAGACCACATTGGGAGGTGGTCTGGGCCACATGTGTCCACATTCTTTTAGCAGTAAGAACGCGAATGCATCCTGGGCCACAGATCAAGGACCAGCTCAGCTGACGTCCACCTTTTTACTCTTATCTGTGCCCATACACTGATTTGTTTGTGGCCATCGCCAAAATATCAAAACTGACCACAACATCATAACTGATACTTTTCCTAAATTGGTGAAATCTAACTGGTGAAAGCTGCACGAGATTCATTCAGCGTGACTCCTCTCCCTCTCATGCCGACACACAGACACACAAACAGTGACATCAGACACATCTGTAAACTCAGACTTGTTCAAAACAACATCATTTAGTTTTAACTAACAGAAATGACAGACGGGTCAATTTGCATGAAGAGCGGGAAAGTGAGATCCGATCACAAGTGATCACAGGAGAAACATTCCGGATGCATTTTAATATTAGGTGTGAGCGGATGCAACTAACAAATTTCACTTTTTATCGTATCCTTTAGAATGGATGTTCTGACCTGTTATACCAGGTCTGAACAGGGTCTGAATTACAGTGGTTACTTTTTACCTCTGCCAAGGACCCCTGTCCCTTTGTTGGTTGATTTGTAAGAAAGATTACACAAAAACAACAGAATGGATTACCACTAATCTTGGTGTAAGGGTGCAGTATGAGTCAGGAAAGAACTCGTGAAATTTTTGTGTGGATCCAGGATGTTTTCCCCCTTTCTTTAACATTATGAGATTTTCAACATTTTCAACATTTTCTCAGGGAATAATTCATGGATCTTGATGAAAAACAAATCTGTCGTATTTGGAAAAAAATAGTTATTTATGAGTGTGTGAAATTTGGTGCAGCTTATTTGAATTAAATTTTTATATATTTTACTTCCGATTCTTCAAACTCAACCCCACCTGGAGGTGTTTGAGCTCTTCCTGAACAGTGACAGAAGGAAGTTGTGGCTGACATGGAAAAGAAAGAGGTTTTGGACAGAACTTACTCAAAAAAGGGACAAAGTTATTGTCTGTTTGGCTGTTTCTGTCTTCTAAACACAAGTTGAGTCAGCCAAAAAAAGACATCAACTGGAAGATAAACAGGAAGTGAAACTTTAACAAAACCAAGGGAGTTTTGGAAAGTCCCCAGTGTCATCATTACCTTAAAGAAGCTGCCGCTCCTGTCTGTCAGGCCGCTGGGGGGATTCTCGGCTGAAGAGCTGAAGGCCATGTTGTCTTCCTGTCCTCTCACGTCTGAGTCTGTGTGTGTGTGTACGTCTCAGACAGTGTCAGCAGGCGCCGGAGCTCTGTGGGTCAAAAACACACTTCACTTCAGATACTTCAGCTGTGGTGCAACCAGAGGAAATTCCTGCTTTGGCCACAGCAGTATTATGGAAGTGCTGGCCTGCTGGAAGGCTTTCTGTCTGTCTCGTCCTCCTCTCCCTCCCTCTCTTCACCTCTGCTTTCTCTTCATCACTCCTTTGTCTCACCATCAGACCTTTTTTAAAAATCTCATTCCAATCCTCTGCTTATTTTTGTTTGAACCAGTTTCCACTCACCTGCCTCTCCCATTTCCTTCCATCAAATTTTCACTCTCTTTCTTTTTCCAAGAATTTGTTCCCATGTTCTCATACATACATAATTAATTTTCCATTTTGGCGAGCCTCACTTTAAGAACAGCTGCCCTTCTTTCCCAACCATCATAGCAAAGTTTTTAGGCCTCTGGGCTTTGGTAGGACACTAGTGATGGATCTGATGGAATTGAACAACCTGAAAATTATCTCAAATTAGCAGAAACTCTATTTAACTCAGATTAAATCGTTGCATCTTCTTATTATATCTTATTGTTTTTGTTTTCCCTTTCTTCCTTGGTCAGATTCACTTTCGTTTTCTTAACTTTCTTTGTGCTGGTGATGTGTCCTTCCCATATCTCTCTGTTTCACTCTCTTCTGTCTTTCTTTCCCGTCCAGCTGAAACCTTCAGGCTAGTCCTTCCCTTCCTGGCTGATGTTCAAGGTCCTTGCGAACCAGGAGATGCTCTGTCGATTGTCCGCCCCCACATGCATTTTTATCTCACATAGCAAGGAAGCCCCCCCACCCCTTACCCCCTAATTGTAGGGCGAAAGGGAGCAAGGGAAACTCAGAGGAGCATGTCAGGATACTTTTGGATAACTAAATGTAAATGGTAAATGGTCTGTGTTTATATAGTGATTATCTGGTGCCGTTGTTATTGCATAAAAGACATACTACTATGAAATGTTAACTTCTTCTCTAACTCTTGGTGCATGGGGCACCAGTTTTCTTTTCTTGGAACAGTGGTCATGCCACATACATTTAACCCCAATGAAATTGATTCATCATTATCAGGCAAGCTGAGCCTAAGGTCATATATTATGAAATTACAGACCTTTCAGTGTCTCTGAGTTTCATAATTACAGCTGTCACCATGTCCGAATTAACCTGTTAAACGCCCCGGGGCCAAAATTCGACTCCATCAACAACAGTATATTTATATTTATGCTTTTATACTTGGTTCCATGTTTGTCAGTTGATTTGTAATCATCATACGACACACAACTTTTCAAACTAATTTGCAAGTAATCAAATTGCCAAAAGGCCACAGACACATAATGAGCCTGGGGCTTCTGGGGTCCTCGACAATCCACATTGCCGTTGGTGATTCCAGCCTCGGCTGCATGCCTCATATGCTGTAGACATGTAACTGTAACTAACATCTATAACAACTGTAGTGCTGCTAGTCCAACAATCACTTACTTCACATAAAGTAAAAAGACTACAAATTTGAGGATTAATTGACTGATTGTTAAAGTAATTTCTGTATTTTATAATATTGTAAATTCAGGCAGAATAAAGGCCATGTGATTACCACAGTCTTTATATGAATGTGACTTGAACGAGTTGTGTTTACATTGGCTGTCAAGACATTTCACTCAAGACCACATGTGAAGATGAGACATGAAAAAAAGGGGATCACCAAAGCATGATGGACAATGTTTGAATCCACAATCTAGTCAATAGCTGTTGGGATAATGGTGAACAGAGCGGTCCTCACATCCATAGAGCAATCTGAGAGATGATTCATCTTCTTATCAAGAACAAACTTTAATAAGTTTAATACATACAGAAAAGTAAAACAGAAACAAAGTCAGTGAGGTCAGTTACAGTAAATGTTATCTAAATATGTGGTGACCTGCACAAAGTCTGAGACCGTTTCCTGAGTGTCTCAGAATGGAACTGATACTGTATCTGTCTGCCACGATGGTTTCATTTCCACAAAGGGAAGTGAAGAAACAAAGAAGCCTGAGCGCACAAGGGAAAAATGTAAGGATGAACTTTACAAAGTGATTCCTACTGAGGAGATTCCTGTAAATCAGTGAGTGATGCTTCTCTGTGTCCTCACACTGTTGATTCTGCAACAGATCTGCACTCAGTGACGGTGCCAACACAAACTCTGACAGAAAGGTAAATAATGTTTCCACATGCATAAACCTCCTGAGCCTCAGACACAACACAGAGCATGCTGGGTACTGTAGGAACTACGAAACAAGATAACATCCCACCAGGGCAGCTCCTCTTCACCCCCCCACAGAAGCCCCAGGTTCATTATGTGTCTGTGGCCTTTTGGCAATTTGATTACTTGCAAATTAGACCTACCAAGAGTTAGAGAAGAAGTTAACATTTCATAGTAAGTATGTCTTTTATGCAATAACATCGGCACCAGATAATCACTATATAAACACAGACCATTTACCATCAAACTCTTCATTAATGTCTTTTCCTCAATCACAGATCACTGTGTGTATCTGTGTGTGTGCAGCCTATATATGTGCAGGTGTGTGATCCTCATCTGCAAGTAAACAAAGACACATCTGAGCATGCGCCCCTCCCTCACGCCCTCCCCACCCCAGCACAGAGACACACTGTTCCTGAGGTAAACACACATGTGCGCAGAGACATGTCTATAAAATACACTATGCTAATAGACTCTCCAGTTCTCTCTAATTCTCCATAAAGAAGCAGACTGTGAGACCCAGCCGACCCCCACACACACACACACTTCATTGTGTTTTGTACAATTATAATGAATCAAGAATGACAGCAGGACTTCATTAAGCTCTGGTATTTTTGGTTTTAAAGCCCACTCTGGTGGTGGGACCCTCATTTTCTCCCAGTAGGTGTGAGGCTAGCTGTGAAGCTGCTGTCCCACATCAGAGCTGATGAATAGCCTCAGTGTTTCTGCTTTTAATGGCATGAGTTCAGTATCATCGTGTCAATATTAAACTTTTTAAATCTTAATGTCTTTAATGTTTTCCTGCATACATGAGAGCACCTTGATTAATGGATGCTACCTTCATATGAAGCTCCCTTCACACGCTAGGTTCATTTGACCGCTGTTAATCCTCCACCGGCCTTTTATTTGTTACTGCAAAATCACTTCTAACTTCTTAGTAACAAATAAATCAGGTCTAATGATTTGATTTCAAAGACCCTTAATAATTAATACAGCATACATGCCAAGTGTTTTTATAGGCAACAGTGCCATTGTGTGTAATGCATGATTGTTACCCTACTGTCAAAAACAGACTTGGCTCAGAATTTCGAATCATAAAATTGATCTTATATCTAATAATTGATAAAAGATCAATATGAACTGCACTGTCAAAAAAGAAACATTAAGGAAAACTTAAAGTTCAAGGCAACTTAGAGCAATATTTACCTTAAACTTGAGATATCGTGTTCACAAGAATTGGTCGTACAAACATTTGTACATCTGGGTTTCCCCCAGACACTTAACATGACCTTTTCTAGACGCTTTTACACTACATTTACCCATTCACACATATATACATCATTCACAGAGCATGCAGACAGGAGTAGTGGACATAGAGAAGGTCAACAAGTCTAAACAAATCACAAGGATGTCAAAGGTCACTGAATATGAAGTCAAAAACCCTGGAGAGTTGTCCTGCAGATCCTGTTTTTGCAAATAAACTAACGAAACAACAACGACATGCTAAACTTCTGGGAGACTCCTTTCTAAACTTGGCCTGGTTTAAACTGAGGTACACCCAGTGGTCCAGACTGAACGTTTTTTGTTTTGCCACAATAAGTTATGTATTGAGGCCAACTTTTAATTAAGTTAGTTGAGGCAAATACTTTGTGAAGTTTTTAATGTCATCAAACTGGGGTGTAAATTTAGAGATCATTTTTATTTTTAGTCAGTGAATATTGCTGAGTACTGTAGTGGCAGCCATACAGTTTATTTGCTCTATTTTTATCCCCATGACTGTATAATCCACAGAAAACTGCAGGGACTGTTTTTCTGTTTTTCTCCACACTGACTGTACAAACATACTGTGGTCAAAAAACCAATAAAACTAACATTTCCCCCGACAGTCTCCCTGTCCCCCCCTTGTAAAAACATATCCAACAAAACTTTGTGTTTATGTTTAAACTGTCGGGACAACGTGAACCGCTGCTCTGTGGGTCGGATCAGAGATCCAGTAAGGAGTGTTGTTAGGATGATGGGGCTCCTGCTGCTGTCAGAGCACGAGGAGGAGGAGGAGGAGGAAGAGGAGGCTGCAGGCAGCTGTATAAACCCTCTACAGATAAGAACCCCAACACGAGGACCATGTTTTTTGCCCTGAGGCAAACCAGATGATGTGAGTGCTTGCACATGCGCACATGCAGCACACAGTGTATGAATTGAAAAAAGATTATTTGTAGGATTATATCCTTTTTACTATTGCTTATGTTTCTTTTATCCTTTTTTTTGCCATTACTTTTACATAATGTATTTTTTTTCTGCTGTCTTTTTGAATTTTGATTAACATTGTATTCATTGGCTTCTTGTCTTTGATGTTTTGTATTCTTGTTTTTTATTCGTCCTCTCTGTAAAGCACTTTGTAACAGCCATTTGAAAGGTGCTACATACATGATGGTATTATTATATCATCACTATAAATAAACATTGACTTTGACTATTTACTTGAGAAGGAAAAAGTGTCAACTAGAGTGATGAGAAATGTGTGTGTGTGTGACCGCAGAGCAGAATATGGGTCAGTGGTTCTAGGGGAGTTCAGCTGAACTGACTGACTGTCCAATCCATGTTTTTGTAGTTACAGAGGAAGCTCTTTGGTTTTTATATAACACACAGGAATCTGTGAACTCCCTTTTTCTTTTCTTTTTTCTCCAGTACAGAAGGTTAGGATTACCTTCAGCCTTTCCATGAAATGTTCGCCAACAGTTAAGAGACACGCAGCTTTACGGGTCTCGCAATAGCAGCATGCAAAAGCAAAACAAACAACACCGTGAAGCAGATCAGCTTTCACATGTATTTAAAGAGTCGATGGACTGAATCTTGGTCAGAAAGAGAGAAGAAAGAGAAGGCTGCGCTGTTTCCTCTGGGCCACTCCCCTTTAAATGAGTCCCAGGAACACTAGTTGGGTGGAGGGGGGGTCTCTGCTTGTTCACTTTTCAAAGGAAGAGGAGGAAGTGGCAGAAGGGGCAGATAAAGGGAGAATTTCCTGTGAACTGAAAATATTCTAACTACTGTAATTGACAGAGACTCCAAGGTCAGTGATTAACTTCAGATAGAGTCACTCGTCTCAGAGCAATAATTCTCTGAGATCTGATCATAAAGATTTCCCAATCAACATGTTCAGGCTTTTTCTTCAGGTCTAAAAGTAATCTATTCATTGATGTCAGTATATCTGTGGTAAGGACGTCATTCTGTAAATCATCTTCTAAACAATAATGGGCTCATCAATACCCTCGAAGGCCTGAGGGCTGGAAAACCACCACTGATACCACATACTGTGGTTGTTGTGGGAATTGTAGTTCCAAGACCTAGAGCCTGTTTATTAGTAGAAAGAACACAGTGACAAAACCTATGAATGTTAGCTTTTTACTTAATTCCTCCAAGGAAGAACCCATTCAATTTTGGCCGATCCGGGATTTGTTTAATCCCTGTTTTTAACATTGGGAGATTGGGTGTTTTTTTCACATTTTTACTAATTTCCCACGGAATGATTCATGGATCTAGATTGATGTTGAGATTGATATTGAGTAACGTTCAAGTTAACTTTGCACAAAACTTTTTTTTCTTCAAACAACTAACATGCAAATGTTTGTCATTTCTTATTAGCACGATTTATACTGAAAATAAAAAATGTGCAGGGTGGGGTCACTGACACACCTAGTCCTGCCTCAAATTTGGCTCATTTTGTGCGACATAAGAAAATAATGATCACATCAGTGTGTATGAAAATATATCATCAACACAGACACATTTAAGTAGTAACATAACTTAAACTTGGCGAACATCTTTGTTTGGATCAAGAGTAAAGATCTTCATCGTGGAGCAGATGGGTTCATTTTCTCCTCCAGATGTTCAGAAGAATCTTTGAGGGTTCTGGAAATACTTCAAAACAACTGCTAGTGTTGTTTAACAGCCTTATGGGCTTTTCAATCATGCTCAAGGGCTCCTGCAAGTCTAGATCGGATATTTCCATGATATTATGCTTGATGCTTACTGTATTTCTAAACAGTTTCTGTTCATCACAAGTTAAATGACATACTGGGGTTGAGTGATATTCTAATGTATCCCATTGTCTTGAGTTGAAGACATAGGTTGAAGACAATGGAATACATGGAAAAATACATCCGAACAGGCCCACAGCTCATTTTGTCCTCAGGGCCTGTTAGCTGGTTAGTCCACCCTGTCTGCAAAGTCAAGTTGAATCCTGAATTATAGCAGGAGTAGAAACAAACTATGACAGTAATAAGGTTTTGGTAGCGACACTTAACACCTTTTCACATTTATCTGAAGCTGAATTCATGCACACAGCTGATATTCAGTTCCTTCATAGGGCTCCAGTCTAACCGAGTGTTAGATTTCATGCCCTGCAGCAGGATTACAGCGCACAGCAGTGCCCATGTGAAAGCGTTCAGTGTTAACATCCTCCACAGGGACACTTTATTCTTGCACTGGTAACTCGAGTCCCCGCTTCTCTGTCCAGCAAAGATGACATCACTTTTCTTAGACCTGTGTCCTTCTGCCTTCAGGTTGCAGACTGGTTACGACATAACTCTAATACATTTAAAGCAGAATAATCAGGCGATAGAAAGAAAAGCAACTTGAAAACAGCAGACAGCAACACTAACTGTGTTAAATGTTAACTGTGTCTCTGGAGACAAAAACAAAACAAAACTAAACTCTGCTTATCAAGCACTAACAAGCAGCAAGTTAAAATACCTTTCTGCTGATTCACTTGCCCACAGCAGTAAGAAACTAAGGCTCCGTGTGCCAAAACAACCCCTTGGATCTGCAGTGAAGTTAATCTCTTTACCAGATTCCATAGAGGCTTAAATTAGGAAACTGGTCCCTTTATTATAGTGATAAACATCAGATACTTGTTCATTTAGAAAAATCTGAGAGAGCAGCACAGAAGTGAGCTGCACAGTGTACAGGTTCTCACAGGTCGGACATGTCTGGATGAGCTGAAGAAGCTGCGACACGACGTACTTCAGCTTTTAGAATATAAGGCCTTGATAGAGAAAAGCCAAAGTTGTGAAATAAAGACTAAGGGACTGTATGAAAATAAAAAGAGAGAATGTGGGGCAGAAGGATGTGTATTTTATTTATCTATTTATTTATTTATTTTTGCTAAATGGAGCCGAGTCCGAGTTTTAAGCTCATTCATATTTCAACAAAGTTACAATTTTATTATCAAGAATCCATGGGGGTTGGGATGAAAGCATTTAATCAGTAGCCTGTTTGACAGTAATGAGCATTTAGTTTAAAGGGGACATAGCATGCCCATTTTACCACAAGTTGATATGGTTCCTTGGGGTCTTAATGAAATGTCTTCAACATACTTTGGTCAAAATACCACAAGGATCATATAAAACAGCACCCTTTTTACCCTGTATAAAACAGCCCTCCACAGAGCGACCATCATTTACCCCGAACCCCGACATTCAACGGGTACAACAACAAGCGGAGAAAGCAGAATCGCGGGCTGACCTTATATCAAGTTGAAATATTTAAATTCAAATGAAAAATTTGCGTGAAGCAAATCAGTGTTGAGAATAAAACTCACAAGACAGGTCCTGGCACTGACCTGAGCTAGCAGGGCATTGAACTGGTCACTGGTCAACCTCAGGTAGCGCTGGCATGGGACCCACACATGACAGAGCTGGCTTTTCCGAAGTCAGTAGTAGTCAGTAGTTGTCAGTAGTCCTCCAGGTGAATATTCATGGGTTGTGTTTACTCTTGTTGGTCGCACCAGTCCCGCAAGTAAACACAAATTATCCTGCGACCAAACCCGTGCAAGTAACATAACATGAATATTCGCTTTGCGTTTGGTGTGAACATAGTATCTGCATTTCCCACAGAATTAATACAATTGATGGAGATAACAGGGGTGCACATGCATGCACATGAAGGTCACTCCAGGTACACAGATTTAAAGGGATAGTTCAGGCTTAAAACACGGTGTAAATGACCTTGTTTCGAGTCAAATATAAATTTCTGGGCTTGCGGACACTTGGATGACACCACACGAGCAGTATGGAGGCATGTTATATTTTTTCTGTTGTTTTATTACGTCTGAAGTCTCGGTCACCATTTACTTCAATTGTATCGGATTCGGCTGCTAAAAAGTTTACTTCTGAGACTCCAGAAGTGTTTTGTGGACTCATACACTTCACCCCTCCATCGAGATAGTGGTGAGTAGATAATAAGTCCATTTTCATTTTTCAGTGAACTATCCCTTTAAGGGTGAAAGATAAGTTGTCACGTGAGAGAAATAATTGCATTGCATTCCACTAATGCAGCTAAAACTATGAGGTCTGACTGTCGTGCGTGGACGGTAAAAACGCTATGGAACATAGCATTAGCATGTTGCAACGCGAGCACTCCATAGTACGACAACACAAGCAAGTATGGCAAATAGCAAATACTGCCCTGCACAAATGGCAAATAGCACTGCACACACCAAGTTAGAGATCACTTATCTTAATATGAGAATAAAAAATGTAAGACTAATTTTGGTTCTTTATGAAACCATGGCAGGACAAATTAAAATATGACAGCCGCCACAGTCTAGACTGTTAGTGGGAACCACTGCAGTATTACACCTCTATTAGGGCCTATTTTGAGAATGATTACACCTTTAACATGTTTACATGTTTCAGAGGTTGGAAGGGGCTATTCTAAGTCAGGAAAGGGTCCTAAAATAACATTGAGGTTCAAGTTGTGTTTAAAAGTGCAGGTAGTGCACATTGGTTTAGCCCTTCCCCTCCCCACAGCATACCTGTTGCTATGCTCAGAACAGGGCCTGGGGCTGTATCATATGGAAGTCGTATTTCCAGGAAAATCAAAACCCTTTGAAGTCACTGTGAGAATGTGTCTGATATATAGCCTCGCACATGTATTTACTTATACTAGACACTTTATATTGTCAGTTAATGCTCCAGGTATTTGCGCCTCAGTCTTATACTTGACCTCACTGAACTTAAAGAAATGCTGCTGCGATAAGATCAAGACAGAGCAAGTTCAGATGCTTCTGCAGGAGCACACACACACACACGCACGCACGCACGCACACACACACACACACACACACACACACACACAAATACACACACATACACACACACACACAGAGAGAAAGTTTGATTCGCTGAAGCTGTCTGTTTTTTAATGAGCACTAATCGACCGTGTCACACAACACTCACATGTTCACTTCACAGACTTCTATCTTTTACTCTACAGTTTACAAATAAGATGAAACCCGAAAGGTTGTTCTATTGGACATAACAGACGTAAATCTTGCCTGGAATCAGGTTCAAACTAACTGTCATCACAGTAGGAGTCAGCAGGTCTGAAAATATTCTGCAATCTCCTGAAAACATCTGGAGAACTGCTGGTCACTCATCAGTCAGTTTGCAGCTGCAGGAAGGGTTTGTGTCTTTCTCCACTCACCTAGAGTCAGTTTTCAGGAAATCCTCCGGCTGAGCTCCATGAAGAAAAGCGCACGGTGGTTGCTGTTCTAAGAGGAGGGGGACACCGAGGGGCCGGTGTCAGCGGTGGATTACATGGCTGGACTGCGGCTCCGAGACCGAGACACGGGGTTTGGATCAGACAGAGCACCGAGGGGTGAGACTGGAGGAGGAGGAAGAGGAGGAGGAGGAGGCTGCGGTAACATGATGCCTCGGTCTGATTGGCTGAGGAGATGATGGCGAGTTTCACCTTTACTTTTAATCCTGTTATGAAATGTTGACAGTCAAATTATAGAGCTTCCACCCAGTATGTTAATCTGAGGTGGAACATTATATAGAGTATAACATACTATACAGTACACATACAGGGTTATGGTGGAAAGGGTTTCATGAGATGCTTTCTATAAAGATGTTATGATGGTCACAGCAGCATGTTAAATATAAGTCACATTATTGATAATTATCAAACAAACATAAATATCTGAATTGTTGTTTGTTCCATACACACTCTCATCTGAAGACTAATGTAGGATCAATTTCTGACATCTCAACTGATTAATAGGTCCCGTGCTTCGGGTGTAATGAACTCTGTCAGCACAAATGCAACATAATGTTCATGATTATGTTTCTATTAGTGTATTGGTACGGTCTGTGGGCTCAACAGCCAGTTTCTGCAATTAAAAAATGAGCTGATTTCCTGAATAGAGATTTTGATTATCAGCTATAATATCGTAACCATCCAGGGTAGACTTATCACAAGCTAGAAGACCGTGAAACAGTGCTAGTTATTCTTGTTAAGTCACAACTCTGTACGATATCAACTGTGTTTCAAGAAAAACGTGTTTTACTGTATATACAATGTCAATGAGAAGAACTACCCTACCCATGATTCTCTTGTGAAACAATGGGCTACACTTGGATGGTTCAGCGTTACATTATGTTTGCCACAAAGAAATCATGATTTCTCTTTGTAACATGCTGGAAAAGAAAAGTCAAAAGAGGTGAAAAACACTATGAGGTAAAGTTTAAGAAGAAGCCCTGGGAATCTTCAAAAGGGGATAAGTCCCAATGGTTTATGGGATACGTATGTAACTTCAATTCAAAATAATAATGTAGGCTACACATTCTTGTACCTTCACGTTTGTTTTCCATTTTCAAATTTATTCTCTCAGAATCAAAAGTCTAATATCATGATTCATCTTGTAGCTGGTTTGCTTGGTTCTAAGCTTAGAACATTTTTGAGGATTTCCTGAAACGTCACCAAAGAAAATGAAGGGGAAAATTTACTTCTGGAGCGAGATCCGTTTCTAAAAGTGGCTCGATACTGTTTTATGCTCTACCTGACCGAAAAAGGATGCCAGGCTCTACACAGAGCCTTTCATGTTTTTAAGTTACCTAGAGGCCACAGTCGGTTCTCTAGGTATTCAGCTTCACCAAAGATGCCACTAAAAATGGCCTATCAAAATTTTTATTGTAGATTTAAAGTTTACAAAGCTATTTTGATAAATATATTTCATTAATTGATAAATGTGGTCACTTGGGGGCAGCAGAAGCTGTAAACACACCTTCATAAAGTTGTGGTGGTAAACCAGTTAGTCTATACACTCAAAACAGCAGCATTAGCTTTGATTTGGAGTATCGTTAAGTCAGTTCTGTTAAATAATACACAGTGTAAGGCAGCTCGTTGCTAACTTTATTACCAGTTTGGTTCGAGCTTTATTGCTGAGAACTGCTGCCTGAGGGTCCTGTCGTGGGAGTAAATCAATGAACAATAAACAACAGTGCAGGCCAAAAAAACAAAAAACCATTGAGATTGAACGATTAAAGCTGAGGGAGGAAGAGCTGAGTGATCATTATCTGTGGCTCCATGGTTATGAAGGACGTCTTTGAGATTACATATTGTCATTTAACCTAGTGTTGATGAAACAATGGTGTTGATTAATTAACGCAGATTTAACAAGCTTTTGTGTAGCTACACTGTATCCATCAGTATGAAAAATGGCACAGGATTTGTCTTTAAAAATGACACCTTATTAGAAAGTGATCCTGAGATTTAATCACTGCATTCAAAATATCCAATATTATGAATATGACAGAAACGGTCAAAATCAATCATTATCTGTGCTATAGTAGTGTGTCTCAAATAAAATAGTAAAGGAACATGTGCCTAACCAGAGTATCATAAGTCCAGCTCATTAACACACGAAATGTGTATGTAAATCAGTTTATTGCAAGAAGACCACTGGGAACAAGGCAGATGATTGTGTCTCTCTCTGGCTCCGAGCTCCGAGTCCAGAGGTCCTCATCAACAAAAATGAGGATTTACAAACAATTCAAAAGACATGAGCATAAAACGACATGAATTAGCTGAAAACTAACTGTTTTAGGCCTACATTCTAAATACTGTATATATCTCAAATACAACTGCTCAGTTATTTAAACATCTGTGTTTATAATAGCATATCCCTCTGATATGTACAGCATAATCAAGACAGTGCCTTTTTGATCTGGGAGACGCATTAAAATTACACACAAAATAAACTGAATTCTGAACAAGGCATGCAAACCTTCCAGTATTTATCCCTATGAAGCCTACCTGAAATTACATCCAATCCACTTTTTACTGTTTGTGTAAAATAACAGCCATCTCTGAGGGTGTAGCACAGCTCTACAGCGCTATCCTGTGGCCACAGGAGGAGCATTAACATCTACAGAGGAGGCTTTTAATTAATAAGCAATTCTATTGACATGGGTATCTTTCAAGGTTAAAATGAAATAAAAATACGCATATTCCACATTTTTTTAACACATGCTGAAACAGAGTGGCAATACTTTTGACAAAGGTGGTTCTTTTATGGCTCAAATACAAGCAGGAGAATGGCCACAGGCGTTGGTTTTGAAGCCTCAAATACAAAAGATGGCACAAGAGTTCAAGCCCTGTGTAAGAGAGGTGAAAGGTCAAAGCTTCATGTGCCATTAACATCCTTTTTTACCTGAAAGTGAATCTTTGACATCACTTATTTAACATGCACAGGGATCAGGCTCCTACCTATGTTAGTACCAGGGATAAAGATCGCATTTTCTCTCCATGTCAACTCAACCCGGCCGTGTGTCATCTTCAAAAACCACTGTGTTTGCACCAATATACAAATGTGGCAACATCTTTCCAAACTGTACAAAACTTATAAATTATAAAGGTCTAAGATCTTAAATATAAACAACATCAAGTCAGTTTCCAGTACTTGAATTATATATTAGGTACAGCAGTACATACAGCTCCATCAACAAAGAGTGGAGAGCGCTCCATTTAATACACTGTACATGACCCAAAGGGCTGAAACTGTAGGGTTAGACATGATCTTTGAATAAATTAATTCATAAATAAATCATGATTATGTCTTCCCAGTAACAGTGGTTTCCTTGGTTCCCCTCAAGATTGTGAAACACACACACACACACACACACACAAAAACTTTGGACAGCTGGACATTGCACTGACTTCCATTCATTGTGGATGGCCTAACCCTAACCCTTAAACCCTTAACCTAACCTCAATTAACACCTTACCCCTGATATTAACCGGGACCGATCAGAAATTAAGTGCTTTGACACATACAAACACATACACAAACACACACACACATACACACACAAACACACCCACACACACACACACACACACAGGACTAAAATCGACTCTTCAGTCCAAATCTACTCGACTCCTCCTGTTCTAAAAATACTTTTGGCTTTAAGAAGTAACGTTAGATTCAACTCAGAGACTTAAAACTAACTCTTTAATACAGCACAAGAGGTCTACTGTCTAGAGGGAGCTTTAACTTCAGTAGTTACATGTTTAGAGTACCTGTAGACGCCTTGCAAAGATAGAAGATTATCTCTAATCCATAAAGTGACAGTGCTGGATGTCATACCCAGGGAGATCCCTTTCTCATGTGGGTTTATTAAAGAACAACAAAGCCCACATCTACTTGGATATGCCTGTAGAGAAACAAACAAGAATAGACTCTATGTGAATAGTGTTAAATATCTAGATTCTCTCTGACAGTGCAAAGCGAGACTTGACTCGTGGCTATTACAGCATGCTACGCTGGCTGGTGCTGAGCATGGTGAGTGTGTTACTGGCAGACCAGACCACTACAGTAAAGCATACAATGTTGTAACTGTTATCGGACCAGTCAGCTTTGCAAGACTGATCCAGTTGTGCATAAAAGAGTCCTGTATATCAGCTTATATTAGTACTTATATAATCCTCAAATATATACAGAGAAAGCCAGTTTTTACTTAAAAATACCTTAATTGTGTGCTTATATCCAATCTTGTACAAAGAGTAACAAACAATCCAGCTAAAAGTCGCTGTACGCGCAGGATTCCTCTCTTTCCTCCAGTCAGTCAGTCAGTTACAGTAGCAGCTTCTTCACCAACAGTAGCCTAACTGTCGGTGTTAATACAGTTACGTTCTTTCCCGCCAACTTTTCGGTTCATCAGACGATTGGCAGCAAACACAGCTGCTGGGACTTTCTCTCCACGCCACCTCTCTGGTCCCCAAAAATTCAAAACCTCCGGTGTCCTCTCTCTTGTGTGTATTGCACCAAAGATAAATCATATATATATATATATCTCTATTTCTCTATTTGAAAAAATAAATAGTAAGACTTGGTTCCAAGGTGCCAAAAAACTGGAAGCCAGGTGAGACTTCCTCCGTCAGTCAGAGGAAGAAGAAGTAGAAGAAGAAGAGGAGGAGGAGGGAGGTCAGTGGATGTCTCGGCACGTTGGGAGGTTGACGAAGATGAAGACGTTGAACTCGATGAGGATGGAGAAGCACAGGAAGATGGCATACATGACGATGCAGACCAAGCCCAGTCGCCAGTCCAGAGTCCATTTGTTTAAATGGACACCGATAACCTGCACGTGGAGAGACGGAATTAGAGAGAGAGTATGGTGCAGAAATAAACAGGGGAGGAGGTCAGCACTGCAGGTGTGGTGCTTTGAACATTCTGAGAGATGAGCGGCACAGAATTCAAACCATTCCTCCTTTATGAGAATGTTTAAAAGGACAGTAGGGCATTCAGGACTACTGCATTTTAGTTCCCAAAAAGTAGTCGACAAGTTGATAAATCGTGGGAGACATATTTTTAAACCATTTTCAATGTGTTAGAGAGAAATAGGATGTTTGGTGGTCAGTGATGGGACGTTTAGAGAATGGTTTAGACAACCGACTGTTGTCTGCCTTTCCTTGTCTGCTCAGTTAGCGCATCTCCTCACTGACTTTGCTGCTGCATCAGCCATAAGCGGGTGTAGTTTTGCATTGCAGCTGATGGTTTTATCTACTCTGGTATTTTCACACTGTTGATTTTAGTCGAGCAGCTGAATCTGGTCATAGGCCATGTTTCTTACTGGCTCTTGCTACTTTAGCTCCCACACCACAGTATTTGGGCCCAGTCACACATATGTGAATGTGAAGCGAATATCGTAGGTCAAACTTCACCGAAGTTGAACTCCACGCAAAGCCACGCTACTATTGGCCTCGGCAGAGGAAGCAAATATTTTCTTTACCTCCTTGCTCTCACAGATGGGAAGTGAACAGAAGGCAAAGGTTAGCTTCGCAAATGTGTGAGTGGGCCCTTAGGGCACACATGGCAACTGGCATCTTATCATCAGGATGTGTTTTTGCCAGGATGACCTCATTCTGCAAAGTTGTAAATGTATACTTACTGTGAAGAATACTGAGGCAAGCAAGAGTCCAACAGAGAATATGAGACCTCTGCTGCTAAGATGGATCTGTAGAGACAGACACAGAGTGTTATTCTTTGGTATATTACAGTATTTTTTGAATTTTTTATTGCCATTAACTGGCTTTAAAATCCAAGTTTATAAAAAGTCTGCCAATAAGGACATATGGCAGATGCTGTTGTCCTGTATGTTTGTCCTGATCCACACAGAATCACACACTCTTTTTATTCAGTTGGGGAGACTGTTCTGGGTTTGTACCCTCATGGTTGAATGCACTTACTGTAAGTCGCTTTGGATAAAAGCATCAGGTAAATGAAATGTAATGTAATGTTACGTAAGCGTCTGACTTTAATTTAACCTATTCTGAGATAATTTTCCTTGTGAGGAAAGTTATCCATACAATGATTATCAAATACAAGTTACTAGAGTAAGGTGATCAACTCTGCAGTGCCTCAACAGTAATGGTGAATTCCACCAACAGATTATGGTTCCTGTTCTTCATAAACACTTTTCTGTTCTACTTGGAATCTCCTGAGCTGAGGAAACACTCACGATGGAGCCGTAGTCGATGCAGAGTGTTTGCAGCGCCCAGGGCAGGCCCAGACCCACCAGGATGTCAAACACATTACTGCCTATGGAGTTGGAGATGGCCATGTCTCCCAGACCTGAGGCAAAGAGAGAAGCACTGTCAAGGTCTGTCTGCAGTCACATGACAAGTCAGTAGTGACAAGCAATCGTCTGCTGTGAACAGCCACTCCTTCTTTTCACAGCATTCCTGCTTCGCTGAATGAAAATTCAGTTTTATCAGACTGTGTTGATCCCTGTGTGTGTGTACGCACCTTGCCGTGCCACTATGACACTCGCCATGCAGTCAGGGACGCTGGTGCCTGCTGCCAGGAAGGTGATGCCCATGATGACATCAGGTATACCGAGCGTGAAGCCGATCACAGTCACCTGAAACCAAACACATTCTATCTCATGATACAGTCTTTTTTATGCGTAGTTCATCAGTAAATGAAACCATGAAAAGACCACCAACTTTCACTGTGGAGTCACATGTCGGAGGTGTTAAAATGTTTTACGCCCAGTCTACAAAATGCTAGAAAAACCTCATTGGCCCTGTTCAGACTTGGTATTAACATCCTCCCTGAGAGATCCCTTCAAAAGTGGACAGTGTTAAGTGCATCTGTTCACATCTGGTATTGCATCCTGAATGTGACCACTTGTGATTGGATCTCACTTCCACACTGTATATGCAAATACTAACTTATCTTTTTGATAAGTGATCGTGTTATTTCATGTATGATTTTGTGTTCCTTCATTGCCAAAACTCAATAAAAATAATGTTGAAAAAAAGAGAAAATGCACATCCACATATTTGTGTGTGTGTGTGTGTGTTTGTGTGTGTGTGTGTGTGTGTGTCTGACTGGACTTACCATCCAGACCATGATGTATGAGAGGCCAGCGATCCAGAGGGTGGCGGTGAAGAAGGACACTAGGAACCATCTCTCCCAGCGGCGCTTGGCACAGTTGGGCACGGTGAGGAACAGGAGCAGGGACAGCGGCCACATGGTCAACCACTTCAGTTTATTGCACGCCCCAGCTGGACAAAGACAGGGAGAGAGTGGATAACAGACAAACCAACATTTAAACATTTAATAATTTTATTTCTAAATGTCATCTGTGACAAATGTACCTGGAATTTTGAACGGCACCAGGGGGCCTCCATTATCATCTTCTTCCTCTCTTTCCTCGTCGTTCTCATTGTTCTCATTATCCTCATTTTCATTCTCCGTCTCATTACCAGCCTCCAGCCGCTGAAGTCTGCATCTCCCATTCAGACCCTGCTCGGTCCCGCCCATCCCATTCTCTAAGCCCCGCCTCCCCTGACTCCTGGCCGCTGAGTCTGAGTCGCCATTGGTGATGCGGTTGACTCGAGTCTCTGAAGTGTTGATCAGTCTTTGTCTCTAGAAGTGATAACAGAACATAAAGATATCAACACAAGAGTGCTCATTGTAAACCTGCCTGTTCTCTTGTCCTGTGTTAATGCTCTGGAGCTGCTTCAGAATTATTCCATGTCATTAGTGAGTCCTCTTCAATCAGTTCTACAATATAGTGTATCTTTTTATTGTTTTTGTGCTGGACGTTGTGTGTACAGCTTTTTCATAAACAATCTATGGTGCTGAAGTTAGAAAACTTTGTGTTCATCCTACCTGGTTTATCTGCAATGATTCTATAGTCAAAGTTTTTCATAAAATGAAGGTGAATTTGCGTAATTAATGTTCACGTATGTAATCAATATATAAGTTTGATTGCTCTACGTAACAGCTGTTATTTGTTCAAACATTGCATGTCAGCTAATTCAGGGGTCTTTTAAGTTATCCACACAATCTTCAGACCCAAGTTCATAACTTTTCAAAATAAAAGCTCTGTAATTCAGCTCAATATAAAAACATTGCAGCAACGGAGATCTGCACCCGTCGCGGGTCAGTCCGTCTGTGTCAGATATAGTGAAATAAAAACAATCATCTTATAAAAATTATCTGGCAGTGATTTTGACCAATGGTTTGACCAAGTTGCCGACCACTGCTGTAGTTTATATGAGGATGTTGAAGAAGACATGTAGAAAGCTACTTGCAGCCTATGAAACCACATAACTCAAGATAATGTAGCGTGCCTGAGTCCACGTATAGGTTGGTGTACATGTACCTCATTGATGAGCATGCGGGAGGCCATGGTGAGACGGGTCCTGGGGGAGAAATGATTGGTGATCATGATCCTCATGCCGGCTTCAGAGAAGGTCAGCTGGTGGGGGTATGCAGACAGCAGCTCATCCACCATCAGCACTGAGGGCTTACAGTGGAAGTTAGCTGGGAAGAAATAACACACACTGTTATCATCTGAAAAATAACATCCAGAACAACAGTAGTTAGTCTTGACATTTCGACACTACACAATGACTTTGGACAATATATGGACAGGACAATGTCAGACACAGTAACATCAGAGTCCTTATGACTGGGGGCAAAAACATTTTTTTAACAGGATGATTTGGTGAACAAGGATCTGTGGCGCCTCTTAGAGGGTAACAGTTGAAATAGGTGGTGAGCAGGGTGCTCGGGTCAGATATAATATTTTGTGTCCTTCTGATGTGGATTTGTGGTATGATGATGGCAAGTGGGTGCAAGGGATCTTTAATGATTTGTTGACAGTGCTATGCAATATTTTTGGTGTTAGTTTGGGCCAACTATCACATTCAATGACGTTTCATCTCAGAAACAGCCACACTCTGTCTGTTGTGTCAAGACAAGATAGTAGCTAATACTTCATATTATCTCATCACGATTGGACCTCTCTTTTACCTGCGTTCATAAAGCGTCCTTACTGTTCAAAATGCTGTTCAACATTATCCGACAGATGGTCACATATTACACCTATCTTAACCTCTCTGTACTGGCCCCATGTTTATTTTAAATATTTGGGGCTCACATATGGAGCCCTACATGCCCACGCTCTGCAGGATATCGTGGACCTTCTGCACCCACACACCAGGAGCCGAGCAGTTAGACCCTCAGGACCTTGAAAGTGCACTTCATCCTCTGTAGACTCAACTGTTCAGATAGGTATTTAGGTAACATGTTTTTTTCTTTTAATGTTTTGTCATATATCTGCTCCCCTAGTGGATTTTATCTGACCCTTTGATTGTGTCTCTGTGAACGATGCTGTATAAATAAACTGTATTTACTGACACACCCTAAGCTAAGTCAAAATTCATACACCTGTTTGGCATGCATGCATATATGCTGAGTAAGCTGCTGATAATTTGATATTATTTGATGATTTGTCTCTGCACCGGTTTCAGCAAGACCCATTCACTATTATATCAGGTTCATACTGTGGTACAGTGAAAATACAGTGGATATAAATAGTAATGCCAGGCTTTTGTGATGTAAAAAATTAGACCAAGATAAATCATGTCAGAACGTTTTCCACCTTTAATGTGACCTATAATCTGAACAGTTTAACTGAAAAACAAACTTAAATCTTTTAGGTGAAAAAAATGTAATCTATAAATTCATACATAGTTTAATTTCTACCATGTCAAACTTCTCCACCTCAGAATGTCAGGACACTGTTCTAATTTGTTCAATAAGTTCCACTTTTAGATGTGATCTCAGCAAGTTTCCATGTCTGAAATGTAGAGAAATCGACACTAGCTCCCTGTCAAACATCACATGAATTACAAGATTCTCCTTCTTACCTTCAAGGCTCTTTCTTACCTAGCACCTCCGTACCTCTCTGACCTCCCTTATACCTACTCACCTACCCATACTCTCCGATCTTCCTCCTTCATCCTCCTCACTAATATCTCCTGCCCACTTATCCACTATGGGGTCTCCAGTCTTCAGCTGTGCAGGCCCTCGTCTCAGGAACCTTCCCACAAGCCATCTATGACTTTATCCCCACCTTCAAAATCACAATCCACTGTTTTGGGATTGTTGGTATATAATTAAGGTGTCATTGAGGCGCCCATAAATAAGTTTTTATTATTATTAACTCCATCCTGTCTGTTGACACAGGCCAATATTTACCACCAATCCATTTCCTCTACTGATCAATGGCAGCAGCAACATTAACAATGTCAGCTGTTGTAGCTACTTTCTTTCCTTCAAGGTCAAACATCACCCACAAGCTGAGTTACAGTAAGACATGGTGACAAGGTCCTGTCCCAGAGGTGTCTATGAGCCCAGACATCAGGCTACTGTGGGGACCATTTGTGACGCTGCACATTCAGACAAATCCAGCCTGGCAACCCTGCTGAAGCAACTGCCACCTGCTACCCCAGTTCTCTGTGTTGCCTCCTCAGCACACCCCCAAGGAACAAGTTAGCAGGGTCACTTGTTCTCACCGGAGGCAGCAGTCAGAGCATCAGACACAGAACAAGCTGACGGAGCAGGTCGTGCTGAGCAAGGTTGGAGCCAGCACCTCGCACCGTTCTCTATTCTGGTAGCTGCTGTTGTTGTGCCCCAGACTTTGCCTTATCACCGAGGGCAGAGCGGCAGCTGCAGACATTAGAATCATCTGTGGAACAAACAATCACTTTTTACATTTGATTAAAACCACAGAGGTTTTCCACCTCTTTCTGGTGGCAGGTGAGCAATACAGGCAGTAAATAAAGCCACAGCATGACCATCATATATCCCTGGGTTTTCTTTATACTATGCATTGGAGGCAAATATCCCCCCTCTGAGGATAACTTGATTGTCTCTACTGAAATAATCCCTCTGCACCAGACTGCATACTTCTACCATCAACCAGTCCACCAAGAGGACTCATATTATTCTACTGCATCATAACATTCTTCTGTGTCCTTGGTCTGAAGAGTCATATTTAATCAGCCAAAGAACCACAAAAAAAGAACAAAAATACTCTTGTGACGCTGACCGACAATATTTTCAATTTATTCAAACTCCTCTAAAACATTTAGGTTTAGGACACTGGCTTGACCTCTGCAGCTGATCTGTGGCTTAATTTATTGAGAGAAGAGCAGAAGGCAAAACCTTGCTGCTCACCATTATATATATGGGATGTTTTTTTGACAAATGATAGCATAAGGGATACGTATGTGAAGCTCCACACACAGGGGGCACTGGGACTTTTTGTCACCCTCATACAAAGCCCCAAAGTTGGAGAGTGTGGAGGAGCATTAGCTGTGAGGATCAATCCAGGACAAGATGTACAGAACTTATTCAGTAAAGTCAACCTTCACTATCTTTTCACGGAGAAGAACAAAAATAGACGAGTGGTGGTGCCCCCGCTGCCTTTATGCAAATTTCATTGTGTCGAGATGAGCAGCTAAAACCTGCAGAGTCCTATTAGAGGGCAGTGCCTGAGAGAAATAGAACAGTTTGTGATACCTTTCTTGAGCAGGACTGCAGTAGCATCACACGTGACATTGTCCTCCAGATCGGTGCTTCCTGTCAGCCCATTGGCCAGATTCACAGAGCTCTTCTTTCGACGGTCAAAGTAACGATGCGCACGGCCGTTAAACCTGCCAATGACAAATCAGTTAAAAAGGAACGTAGCTTTTCAAAACTAACAACTACTAATCCACCCAGCTTGTGCGAATGACACTCACTTCATGATGAGGATGTAGACAGCATACATGAGAATCAGGATAAGAGACTCCCACCTGCCACACAAACACAAAGTCAGTCCAATGTGCACTATAATTCAGTGCAATAGTCAGGATTCTACAAAGAACATACGTACCAGCAAACCTTCTCATCGTAGATGAACTGAAAAAACAAGAAAAAGTGGAAATTAGGTGAAGGAAGTGAGTGAATGTTAAAGGAAATCTGCATTTCTGCTCCACTAGAGGGCGCAAGCAGTCCAGAGCTCAGCGGCAGAAAAGAGGCCAAAGACCTTTTGGTTTCATCCCACTTCACTTAGAGAAAGACTCTGAAACCAGCTTTTTGAACTCTCCTCCGTAGCTGTGTGCTGCACATATAAGATTATTGATGACCTTGTGACACTCATTTTTAAGTTTGAGTTTATAACAAATAATCATGCTGTAGTAGCTGGTCATGTATTTCATGAATAAACATCGTAATCTTTAAAGTACCTAAATAAATAGAATGGACTGCAATGTATAGCATAACCCTTTGAAGTATAATGTTGCATCAAATTCACACTTACCTCTACAAAACAGATACTGAAATACTTAAATGTACTTAGTTACTTTCTACCACTTCTCCTTTTCAATTGATACATTGCAAAGGGAGATTAAAGTGTCAATCAACAAACGCACAAGTGTTTTGATGTTCGATGTTTTTGAGTATACATGATTTCTTCCCTTTTCTACAGTGAATAAACTGCATATTTGAAACCTGCAAATGATTAGATGTTTGATGGAAACATCTTCAGTCTGCCTAGAGTCTCACACTACACATGCATGTTTTTTGACCAAAAGATGTGGAGGATAGCTGTGATTGAAAAACTGCTAAATCAAATCATACCTGTATATTTTATTGACTTCCTACAGTCTAATTAATACTGCTGAGGTAGAGAGTATGGAAATGTAGGAATGGATACAATGGTTAAGTGGAAGCATTGGTATCTGTGCATATTTCCGCAGTCACCACACACTTGATCCTTTGTCCTGTATCTTTTCATGTGAGTCTACAAACTCTTACCGCGATGAGGGCCAAGATAGAAAACGTGTAATAAATGGAATCTCGGAGTAGAGCCCAGTGAGAGAGCTTCACGGCCTACGAGAGAGAGAGAGAGAACAGAGATGAAGCACAGTTCACGCCTCTAACATCATTACCATACTAATGTAAACAGCCGAGCTCTGAAGTTGACCTCCTGAATCATTTCACAGTCAGTGGAAAAAGCCAATCGCAAGGTGCCATCCTACATAGAAAAGGTGCCCGTGTGGTTATCGACTTTATATAATCAGATACAATGCAGGGGCCCACAATGCAGTGACTAACGCTGTAGCACTCTCCCACACAGCGCTCGCACTGTATACGCAAGTGGAAGGTCAGGAATCACATCTTGAACGTGCCACTCCCAGCCGTGGAAGCGTTTGCTGCTGCGAGGCAGAGGGCAAAGTTAGAGCATAACAAGGCTTGAAATGTTTGCTTGTGCTCTGTTTCACTGTACAATAGTTCTTTGTAGCAGGGACCTGCTACGAACAGCCAGCCAAAGGTAATAAACAGTGGTGAGGTGCACTGCTTGACCTGAAGATGGTTTGACTGCACCCATTCCCTCTGATCCCCAATCACACTGCCTTCTCCCTCATTATCTCACTGTGATTACATAATGCACAATCTGGGATTGCATCACTGTTTGGAATCCGATGCATATATTTTTCAGAGCAGAGATGTTAGTCTTGTTCTCTCCTTATTTCCATGTGCCTGGCACATCAGCTAACATCAGAGAGAGGCTGCACTTTATTATGTTGTTTTGTATCTCGTGCACAACATCCAGGATGCAAAGCAGAAAAAAAGACGTACAAACTCTCTACTGTGTTCATACCGACGAGATTTTGTACATGTGGCTAAACAAAAAATTACAGTATAAACTATATTTGAAAAATGTCCTCATGTACCAGTGGCTGAATTTTCTACAAAGAAATATGCAATTGAAACAAATAAAACATAATAAGTGTACAGCTTTTTTTATGTTTTAGGAGTTTATGTGTTAGAACATTCTCAAAAACCATTAATCAAAACATGTAAAAGGATGATGTAAAATCTACATTTCAGTATTTACTTGTTAAACACATTGAAAAAGGAAAATATGACCATTGACACTTAAATCTTCCAATCAAAGTCTTTCTTAAATATGTATTTCAGTCACAGCTACAACAAGTAACAACATAACTCATGTTCATCTCTCAATTCGAGCACCGTTTCTGACTCATGACTTTTCAGGTGAATGGCAGTGAGAAATACTGAGAGAAAGAATTGGACATATTTGTCATTTTAGGCTCCAGCAGCACCAAGAAGGAAATCACTGATACAACCATTAATACGTTTCACTAACAATACAACCTCAATACACAGAGAATTAAACAGAAGTATTTATACATCTTCTCACAGTGAAAGCTGCTTATATATGCTTATAGGTAACACAGTTTAAACAGCCAAACAATCAAGATCTTTGAAAGAGGAATGGCCTTGTTTAAAAAGTTTAGGAATACTACCACTGTTTTATATCTTGTGGCTTACACATGGATCACATTACCTCTGAACTTCAGTGCATTTGGCACATTAGAGTCATACATGCATAAATCAACAGTGTGGACATGTGTCCTAAGTAGTTCTGCATGAACATGTGCATGCATGCAGGAGCACTTCCTACCACTTTGTGTTTATGTGGCTGAATATGTAAAGGGGACATTAGTTAAGCTGTACTTCGAAAATGCCACCAGGTCAGCGGCAAACTCTGCTGTGACATCATACCTGGCCGGCGAAGAAGCCACACACGCCAACGATGCAGAGGATGTTGAAGACGGCTGAGCCCACAATGGTCCCCACGCCTACATCGCCTTTGGTGATGAAAACCCCTGGAGAGAGAACAAGCCGACACACACACACACACACACACACACACACACACACACACACACACACACACACACACACACACACACACACACACACACACACACACACACACACACACACACACACACACACACACACACACACGCAAGCACAGATATGGAAAAAGAAAAGAGGAAAATCTTCAATACAAATGAGTCGTTGAATCTTTTCAACACAGTCTATGCAAAATAGGATTTTCATATAAAGGATGTAATATTGTAGTGTGAGGATCAAGGCTCGGAAGTAAAAGTTTTTGATATTGTTGTTTCACACAGAATTAGAGTGAACACACCCATGATGAAAGAAAAAACTACATATATGACCTTTACTCAACAGCAATGCTCTACTACTGTAATCCCTGACACAGCTACTGCACCATGCCTTGCAGTTAGAATAAAAGGAGGAGAAGAAAGCGAGGGGTGGATGCAGCAAACACTGTACCTATGACTGACGTGAAGAGCTCAGGAGCCGAGCTGCCGGCGGCCATGAAGGTGGCACCTGCTACGTCCTCGCTGAGATCGAGACGCTGGGAGAGAGAAAAGAAGAGGAGACTAACATGAAGTGGATTTTCCCACAGGAAGTAGTGGCTGCAGTGGGAAAATCCACATGTACTTTTAGACACAAACAGTAGCAGATCTGTCACTGAGCTGATCCACTAAAAGCTTTGTTTCTAAAAGAATATTTCTGCTTGCTTTTCTAGTTAATCTGTGATCTAGTGATATATTGTATTAAACGTGGACAAGATTTCGTTAATATTTAAATAGACAAACTTTAAGTTATTTAGGTACATGAACAAAGCCTTGGAGATGAGATTTCAGTTTCTGCAGTTTTCGTTTCCTGCAGTGAAATCCAAAATGTATTTGACATTTTATGCATTAACATATGCTCCCTGAAACTATAGATGTAAATACACAACACTAGGATCAATGTTTTTCTTTTAGATCTGTATGTGTAACCAGGAGTAGTGTTACACTATTATATTAAATGAGCACAAAGACAGTGATAGTCCTATCGTATGAAAGTATAAAGTCAAGAGATTTTCCCCCAAGCTTTTCCTGACTGAAAGCTCGGGGGAAAGCGAGAAAGTGAAGTTAGACTTGTTTGTTGAACCAGCCAGAGGAAGAAAGTCTAAATTATTCCATTACTACTAAACCTGGTTGTCTTAATTTGAAAAGTGTGCTGCATAATACCTCACATATCTTCTCCATGGAGGGGACGAAGTAGTCATCACACACCAGAGCCAGGGCACAGAACATGTAAATGGTCTGTGGAGAGAAAAAGAGACAGAAATATAATAAGGTGCTGATGTTTACCACCTTTCACATCTTCTCCTGCTTTTTATTCTATTTGGAAAAATACCATTAAATTTAAATTATCGTGAAAGAGGAAACAGGTCTAATTGAGGGCTACAGAGTCGGAGAGCTGATCCCATGCAAATGCAGTTCACTACATTAACGGTCATACATAAAAAATTCACGAATAACATAACCATACAATTTACATTTTTAAAAAGGCGAGTTATTTTTCACATTTAATACATGCTGGCATTCAAAAGTAAACACTGTACCAGTTACTAGATCAGTTACTCCTACTCACATTTAGCCTTTTCTCCTACTGAAATTTACTGTCTAGATGGATAGAACAAATAAGTAAGGACCTCTGACGTTAAATCAAACCTTTAGCTAAAGCTAAAGAACAATATCTGACAAATAATAAAATAATATGTTGTTCACTAAATTATTCATAAATCAGCTTAGCAGTCTAACTGTCATCTTCACCCCTTGTTTTTTTTGTTTTTAAAGATGCTCACACCTCTAACAAAATATGGATTTTCTGTCATCTCACTTTCAGGAAAAGTATCCACAGTTTTAAATCCACCAGGTCTTTGTACTTGAGAGCTTTTTGTTTAATAAACAATGGATTTGTTGGCTTAAATTTTAAAGTTATTAAATTCTAACTACAGCAAAATAAATTTGTATCATGAGCAAAATAATTTATTTATAATAATTTAATACAACTAAATGTAAATACCACTTGTGGAGAAAACAAATGATAATGGCTCTACCATTAAGCCTTGTGGAACACCACAAGATACCTTCACTAAAATTTCAAATGTCTCCCGCATAATATCCCCTTGGCAAGACTCATTATAACTGTAAATAAATTAGACTAAGAAATGCTTGTCTTTTTTCTTTCCTGGCATATCGTTTCATAAACATCCTCCGCATTCAAGCACTGCTTGGCATCACATTGTTCACACAATACAATACACTGAGTGGCATCGAGACAGGGAAGAGATGAGAGAGAGAGAAAATGCCAGGTATAGTGACGACAGACTGACTGGAAATGTGTGAACAAAGGAAAGACATGAATACTCTTACAGTTATAATTTATTTTCAAGGACCTGCTTACAGCAAGAATGACACGGTGAAAGAATATTCCTTCTTCCTTTTGTGCTCAGAACCAGCAGTTATTCTACTTCCTGTTTCTGAAAGCAAGATCTATGTGTGTGTGAGTGTGAGTGTGTAGGTTTGTCCATTCAGGGCAAGCAACCGGTCAAAGGTCACATGTAATCCTGATGACTGGGTTTAATCTGGATTCTGATGTAGGGTTGAGAGAGTGAAATGAAAGCAGCCCTTTCAACATCTTAAATCTACTGTAACTGGGTGTCAGCATGTGTGTGGCTATCGGTGAGTAGACGAGTGTACTGTAGATGCTGAATGTACATTTGTCTCCACTGCATATGTTTTTCGTGTGCATGCAGAAATGAAAGTCCTTAAGAGTTATGTTTATGTTTCTGAGAGCAAATCTCTTGTGAGAAGTGATGATGCCAGTATTAATGAGTGGTGCAGAAATGGGGGTCAGCAGTATACATAAGCTGCCAAGACATAAGCAGCGGAAAGTAAAATACTGTGATATAAAAATTCTGAAACAAAGCTTCACTGCAAAACGTTTACAGTTTTCTGTCTTTTAGCTGAATCCAATACAGGAAACATACTTGATCATTGAGATCAATGAGAATCTCTGACTGCAGCTTCACTTAAATGGTAAATTGTCTGTATTTACATAGAGCCTGTTTAGGCTTGATGACCACTTAAAGCTCTTTACAGAACAGTTTTCCCCATTCACCGGTTCACACACACATTCATACAGTGCATCTATATGCAACACTTTCTCTATCACACATCACCCATACACTGCCAGGGGTTCAGTATCTTGCCCAAGATGCAGAATGCAGGAGACTAGGATTGAACCGCCGACCCTCTGGTAGAAGGATGACCCGCTCTGTGGCTAAATCACAGGATAATACAAGAAAAAGACAGCAGCATCAAATCCATATTTTAACCAGCATCCCTGATCTCAGACCATATGCTGCTACTGCATAGAGGCAGTGTAATACCAACAACATCAGCCACATGGTGACATGACATCTGTGCTTTAATTTTCTTTAGTTGTTTTTAAATAGCATTTTCAGACCAAACATCTTGGCTTCACGAGGCCTTCAATTTGTTATATTTAACAAGTAATTAGCATAAGTATTTATTTGGAATCTCTGGTTAAAAGTACAGCTGCAGGTTGAAAGAGGTCAGTACATTATTATAAAGCCAGATTAGTGTCGTGACCAGTAAGTCCCAACTGTTTAAAATGAATTAAGGTTTTTTAAAATTACTTTAAAATATACATTTTTTAAATGTAGAAAATGTTCGTACTGAAACTATAGATGGGTGCATATTGATAATCGAGTAAGTCACGTCATATATATAAATGAAAAACATGTCTGGTCTATAATGTGTGAATTGGTTTTCACTAGTTTATTATATCCTTTATATCATTGTAATAATTTTTTTTGATCTCTTTTGACTGTTGGTTGGGCAAACCACACATTTGAGTGTGCAACCTTAGACTTAGACTTTTTACAAATTGAAGGACGTAACAATTCATGGATTATTTAAAAAAAACTAAAACTGATTAATTTGGGAACAAAATAACCTGACTCAAGATCTACTTCCTGGCTTTTCAACTTATCTTCATCAGAATTTAATTTCTGTCTAATTTCGAAGTGAAAAAAATGCAGTTAAATGCTCCTGGAAGAGATTGTAAGGGAACATAGAAGTCAAGTAATAGTTTACTGTTCCTAAGGTCAGGAATGAACTTTAACATCAAACAGATTTTATGAGATTTAAACTAGAATTTGTTTGTGAATTCTCTCATTTTCTAAACATGGACAGCTGGAGAGTCTGCAATCATCACATCTGTATAGTAAACTATAGTACTGCAGGTATTAACCCTGGTTGTTCTTAAAACCAGGGAGCCTGCTGTTCTCTCAAAGATAAGTACAGAAACAGCTGCTATAAAATGACAGAGTACACTATTATAAAAGGTTAGACATCACAGGCACAAAGCTGGTGATGATATACTGTATGTTTTTTTTAAATATCTAAGCATCCAAGAAAAGGTTACTTGTATTTGCCCTTCTGCTGCAGGAAAAGGCTAACTCAGAGGGTGGCTGCTCTGTAAGTAGTGACATTGCCTATAATGTCAGACGTGTACTGGCAAAATGGCCCATTCTGTGGTTCTTAGTGCTCGGTTTATGCACAGCGAAGTTCCCTGGAGATGCTGCTCTGCTGGCATGAGCTTCCATTACAGTCAGCTCCCCAGAGACTATCAGCAACAGCACCACACAACGTGGGCCATGTGCTGGAACACCGTGCATGATTTGTGGCGATCATGTTGGAGTGACAGCGAAATGCTCCATCGAAGCCTCGGCCTTCACTTATTGACCCCCCCCGCTGGGCCGCGCTGGAGGGGAGAGGAGGAGAGCATCGTGCTGCTGATCCAGATTCTTCCCTTCTCAGCCAGCGAGGATGAAATGTCTTGCACCATTTGTTCATCCTTGTTTTGTATGACAGCAGCACTCATCCTATGACTTTATTAAAAAACAGGAACCTGAGAGGAGCTGAGAAGGATTGAGTCATATTGTTTTAATTGAACACATTAACATCTGTTTCCAGGAGACTAGTTGTATAAAACCTTTTATAGATTTAGAGCTGTGTGAAATCTGATTAAATGCCTCAATCGTCATCATTGACCATTAACCAGACGTCTGCTGCACACTCTCACTCTCAGCTTGAGGTAGCGTCATGAAGCTAAATTGGTACTTAGGCTGCTACTGGTATAACACACCAGATTTTTTTTAACTAACTGTATGGACTAGTTGCATTGTAGGAAATGTAGGTGTCACGTTTTGACAAGAAAGAAGAATGTGTGGAATAATTAAGATAATAACGCAGGCTCTTCTGCAACGATTATGATCCCGTTAAGAGTTTGAATACATTTACATTTTTTTACTGTGTTTTACTGATATTTATATTTTATCATAAAATCAACAAATCTCCCGATTAGACAAAAAACAACAATTTAGTCCATCTATATATACTCTCCTGTAATTTTATCCAAATGTTAATTAAAGAGAGGTAAATAGTGCATTTGGTGCATGTTTGGATTATTTACAGTTGTGCATCACTACACATTTGCTGCTCTCAAAAGTATTTGAGGCAGAAGGACAGTGTGTGTGGGAGTGTATTGAAATACACTACAGTGCCAGTGTTCGTGTTAATGAAGGAACATGTCACCTCACTTAGTGATGTAGTTTTAATAGTTTAGAATAGAGGAGGAACACTGCACCAGGTCATGAATACACAGATAATTTATGGGATATTAGCCAGATTATTGACAATCCACTGACCAATCCTTTTAAGAGTGATGTAACGTCTTCTGCAAAAAAAAAGGTCATTTGTGCACTTAGACACAAACAGACATGTTGACGCACGTGCACATGAATGCAGTAAATGCTCCGGCCAACTTACACACAGGACATGCAGGGCCACGGCTCCTTCTGTCCGCTCCTTGTTTGTGAACAGGTCTGTAGGGAACTCGTGCAGAGCTGGAAGGGACAAAAACATGGCGTTAGAAAAATTCATAAACGGTTTGTGAGTCTGTGAGTTTGTGAGTTTGTGTGTGTGTGTGTGTATGTGTGTTTCAGCAGAGCGTGGCACGGGGAACATAATTCCAGTGCCCGGAAGAGAGGTCGACCATATGAGCACAGAAACCCATTGAACTCATGTGTACTGACAAGGAGCCTTGCCCAAGTGAGTGTGACAGTCTAACTGTGCCCATCCAAGGACCGTGTATGATTCCTCAGAGAGCAACCAGAGAACACAGAAGCTGAGGAAAAGTGAGCGTTAGGAGACAAAGTGAGGGCAAAGAGAGGAGAGAGAGCGTAGTAAAAATAGAGAGACATTTAGGGGACATTCGATGGGAAGTAGGGTGGAGGGAGAAAAGGTGGCGGTAGTTTAGCTGATGTTCGCACACAACTCCACATCTCTGCATGGGAATGTGAGCGCAACTGTGAGCGAGTAAACAATGGGGAGAGCAGGATAGAGGGAAAAGTGGAAAGTTGGCAGACGGTGGGAGTGTGAAGGAAGACAGAAAGAGGTGAAAAAGAGGGGGTTTGGCTTTTAATGGTGACTGGAGGTATTCTAACCCCTCTCCCTGGCTTTTGACTCGCCTTCCTCTCACAGCACCACAGTCCTGATAACTGTGACAGGCGCTTTTGCTGCCAAGGAGTGTTGCGGAACCTGTGCCTCTCGTCCCTCAAGCATCGAGTCGTCCATGTGATCATCTACTGCACACGAATCAGGAGCCCATTCACAGGCCACTGCTAACATCTGTTGCATATTTCAGCACACTCACTATTCCCTGAGAAAGACAAGCGCTCTGCATCAGGCGCAGAGCATGTGGTGCAACAAATGGCAACATGAGAATTCAAAATGTTTTATTGACCAGCACAGTAAACATAGAGGAGCTATTCTTGGAGATCCCTGGGAAGAGTACAATGACAGACATGATACATGCACACACAAGTAGGAAGACATACAAAAGACAACTGACCAGAGATGCTGATAATTCAGAGGACAACATGCTACTAACTCATACATGCTACTTTTTCAGCTGATTTCTGTGTGAATGCTGAATATTGTGTTTGGTTCTGTGTTAAATGTAATTATACCCAGAGAGAGATCTCAGGAGATCTTCCTAAGTAAAGGGTAAATAAACAAACAAACAAACAAACAAAGTAAAGATATAAATCAGTGAAAATCCAAGGGCGTCTCATGCATACAACATGAGATTAATATTAGATGGTTTATCGGATTAAGAAAAAACAGTGCAATCAAATCATCAACAACACACATGGCAGTGCAAGTCAAATTTTCCACAGCAGGATTTTTGAAGAGATGAAAGTAAGTAATTTTTAATGAAGCAAAGCACAGTGGTGCTATGAGCTAAATGCTAACGTCAGCCTGCTAAAACACTCACAACCAGAATGCAGATGTTTTACAGATAACGTTTACCATGGCTACCATAGGCGTAGTTCTGCGAAAGTGTATGCTCCAACACTTTTTTGTGAGGTAAAATAATACAAGACTGACATTTCAATTCTAGAGCCATTCTGGAGCTAAAAACTTGTGGTAACTTGGCAGTGTTGTTATTTTTAACTAATATCTGGATGAACCTGGATTTGAAGGTTTTAATGGGAAACATAAAGGTGACAGTGTGCATGTTAGACAGCGTAGGATGTCCTCTGCATCATTTACAATCACAGGAGGGGCAGGTGGACTAACCATGAGCGGGAGAAAGAATGAAGGGAAACACATATTTATGAGATGGTGAAGTTTCTGTGGTTTATAATTCCACCTCCTCTTGGTCGTATAATAATAATAATACATTTTATTTATACAGCACCTTTCATACATAAAATGCAGCTCAAAGTGCTTTACAATAAAATCAAAGACATGAAATAAGAGATCAATAAGATTACATTAGCAATAAAACGGGACTTAGGATAAATCAAAACCATCAAACTAGCAAAAGGTAAGGTAATAAGTAAAAAAAATAGAATAAAGACAATGGTATTCAAAAAAGAAGATAACATTCATTAAAAGCAAGATCATACAAATAGGTCTTGAGTTGTTTCTTAAAACTATCAACTTTTATAGTTTGTTACTGGGATATTGAGCAAGCCTACAGTAGAAGACCTGAGGGGACGGTTTGGAACATACTCCCATAAACAATCAGGTTGAGGGTGCTGTACCATTAAGAGACTTATAAACAAGTAAAATCAATTATCAGTGATACTGGAAGCCAGTGTACAGTAAAGATGCTAAAACCGGAGTAATGTGATCTCTTTTCCCATTTCTCGTTAAAACCCTGGCTGCTGAATTGTTTCAGTCTCAACTCCCTCGCAACATGTTGCAGAGATAATATACAAGAAGAAAGAGTACTTCACTTCTTTCCCACTGTTTTCTCCATTCTGCCCCCTCTCCTTGTACTCTTTTGACCTATTTGCATCCTCGGTATCTCGCAGTGTTTGAGTTGCTGCAGTCTTCCTCTGCACTGTTCTACTGCCATAACTTCTTAAGCTTAACACAATGCAGAGCAGCCTGTAAAAAGCCACAGAGGGTACAGAGCAGCAGGGCAGAGGGCCATCTCGCAGCGACAGCTGGATGTGTTTAACACTGTTACAGGCCTGTGTTCCATCGCTCAAACTCAGTCAAGCCAAAATGCCATGCTAATGTGTGAAGTGAAAGAACAAGAAGCTCTCGTGATAAGAATTAGAGCCCAGTGTGGATGTAAAAGAGACACAAACAGAAAACTGACATAAAATCAGCAGCACAAGTGATACATTATGAGAATGAAAGACACGACTGACAAAGAAAGAAAAACAAAAAAAACAAAATCTAACTAAATGATCATAATCATGAAGCTGACAGTCTCCTAAAGTCTTCAAAGAGGGACGGCTATGGCTGAGGGGTAGAGCGGTCTTCGGCGGTTCAATACCAGTCTTTCCCATCTGCATGCCGAAGTGTCCTTGGGCAAGATACTGAAACTCATATTGCCCCTAATAGAAAAAGTGCTGCCCATTGATGCACTATATGAATGTGTGTGTGAATGTGTGAATGGCAATAAACTGTACAGTAAAGCGCTTTGAGTGGTCATCAAGACAGAAAAGCTCGATATAAATACAAACCATTTACCATTTACCAAAGAGCCTGCAGATACAACCCATCTACAAATGACTGTCCCAAGGAGCAAGAAGCCCAGTCTCCCAGGAGACCTAAGTACACGTGAGAAGTAAGAATAAAGAAACCTACTGAAGCTGCATGTAACAAGGAACATCAGTGAAATGCACCTCAGCACTGAGAGGTTCCTCCTAACAGCACCTTAGGCTCCTTCTGAGTCGGAAACACACGCTCACCATGTCACACTTCTATGTAGATATACATATACACTTTAATAATAATAATAATTTCTGTTTTATCACTTATTTTTGTAGATTTGGCCACTTGTTGCTGCAAAAGCTCTTTTGTCTTGTCATGTAAAGTGAAGTATTTAAATCTGATAATACAAACAATAATGCAATCTAACTTCTTTCATGTTTCTCCAAGTATGTAAGATACCAGGGTTTTGTTAGAAAAATAACAATCTGATCCGACTTATACTATTTGTAGGACTGACTGAAAAGCTTTGGCGCTTCAGCTGTTGCCATGGTAACCTTGCTTTGTGTTTTTGTTATTATTATCATTATTATATATGCATTACAACAATTATTCCACATAGCCCATGAAATAAGCCAACATCATTCAATGTTCATTATTACTAATTATACTCAGACAAGGACATTAAATCTTAAGCAGTCATGCACTGACACTGGGACAATGACATGTGACCATGTGACTTACAATTTAAATCTATGCTAACAAGATGTGGGAAGGATGCTTTTGAAGGAGCCTTCAAATTAGTCAGTCTAGTCGTGCCGCTGTGATGTAATCAATTCAAACGCAGCCTCTGAAGGATGCAGCCCCTGAATTAAGACACCTCTGTTGTGGCAGCAACCCTAGCCCCCCTGCACTTGGGGGAGATTACCCGCTCAACCTAAGTGATATTGTTCAAACACATCTATTCAGGAGGAGTTGACATGAAAGAAGCAACTTTCTCCTTATTACAAATCAGAGGAGCATCAAAATGATTTTGAAACTTTGAAGCTAGAGTTGGTTATTTGTTTCTGATTCACTCACCAACCTTCTGGTTATTGGACGACTCGCTCTACCCCCTGAGCCACAGCCGCCCATCACGTAACATTTACACTGTTGATTGATTTTCTGGCACTTCGCTTTTTATATTATTTGTTGAAATCCACTTCATGTCCCGATAACCCTCGGTAAATAAGAATCAAGCGAGCAAGTCACAGAAAAGTCGGCTTCTATTTCGGTAAAAATTGTCCAATTTCCAGTGGATTCAAGGAACCACAGCCTAAGTACATTAAGCTGAATGTCTCGCAGCAACAAAGCCATCCATCAAACACAAGGACACACAACCACTAACGTATGACTTTATTCAGTGATCAATCCAAATGCACAAAGGGTCGCCACGGAAATGTTTGTTTCATTCAACAGTACTGTACCTATCAGTTCACGTCTGACGCAACTGCTGCATTTAAGGAGTGAGTCACCCTCACTCATACTCATTCAAGACAACC
>NC_061484.1:43349-50201 GCF_022539355.2 Hippoglossus stenolepis | reverse complement strand
CATATATACATATATACATATATATATATATATATATATATATATATATATATATATATATATATATCCTCCATTATATATATCCTCCATTATATCTATTTTGTCTTCAGCACTTGAGAAAGCAACATTTCCGACATGCAGGTAACAGGAACAGAATAAACAAACAGAACCAGAGGGGACACAAGACAGTACAGGGTGTGAGTCTATGGGTGTGAACCGGTACAAAGTACAAGAGGTTCGAAAGGGTACAAATACAACACACACACATATGCCCTCACATATCCTGCTCAGTCATCTGATTCTAAAGTTTTCCTGGATGTGAAACATGTCTAGCAGAATTTTAGGGAGCTGTGAATGACATGAAGCCCATTAGAATATCTCTATTAGACAGAACAGTACATCCCTAGTAAAAAACGTGGAGAAAAAAAACATGGAGCATGTGTATTTTGTTTTGGAAAGGCCTAGATGCGTCAGACGTAGAGTCTGGCTGAATCAAAGGAACAGAACCCCATCATAAAAATTGTCCAGTGTCCATACTTTAATGATTTTCATATTTTCTATGTTTTATTATTGTTTTTAAAATAACTAAACGTGTCAGGCAGATTTTTTAGGCCTATATTTGATTATTTACCCATAATCATATCATACTGGATGTGAGTGTTTAAAAAATGTTTGCATATATATATAACAAAAATATTGCTGTAAAAAATCACTTAGCTCTCACTTTCTTTCTTATGCACCATGTTGACATATATAATCGAACACGTCATATGAAGTTTTTTGTCTTAAGCTGGAGCCAGAGGATTTAAAATTTTCAGTTTCTGTTTTCTTCTTGTTGTCTTCTAATTACCTAAGTGAGGATAATTATACCTCACTCCAATTTTAGAAAGGTTATAGGTTAAGACAATGTTATACTTTTGTCCTCTTTGGTTCTACATATCTATATTACTAACTATATTACTATAGTACGCTATATATATTATATTATGATATATCATGTTGATGGTCAGATACTCAAAACTGCAGCAAGCATGTTCAGTTTTTTCGCATCAACACTATCTGAAGTCATCACCGTCACTTTCTGTCTGAGTGTAATTTCATTCGTGGTAAACATGTGATTTTTTGGAACTTCAGACCTCAGAGGAGAAGCCCGAACTTTCATTTTCAGTATCGTTATGAGTTCACTTTGGGGTTCATATATATACATATATATATATATATCCTCCATTATATATGTCCTCCATTATTTCTATTTTGTCTTCAGCACTTGAGAAAACAGGGTGTGAGTCTATGGGTGTGAACCGGTACAAAGTACAAGAGGTTCGAAAGGGTACAAATACAACACACACACATATGCCCTCACATATCTTGCTCAGTCATCTGATTCTAAAGTTTTCCTGGATGTGAAACATGTCTAGCAGAATTTTGTGCTGTGAATGACATGAAGCCTATTAGAATATCTCTATTAGACAGAACAGTACATCCCTAGTAAAAAAACGTGGAGCATGTGTATTTTGTTTTGGAAAGGCCTAGATGCATCAGACATAGAGTCTGGCTGAATCAAAGGAACAGAACCCCATCATAAAAATTGTCCAGTGTCCATACTTTAATGATTTTCATATTTTCTATGTTTTATTATTGTTTTAAAATAACTAAACATGTCAGGCAGATTTTTTAGGCCTATATTTGATTATTTACCCATAATCATATCATACATCATACTGGATGTGAGTGTTTAAAAAATGTTTGCATATATATATAACAAAAATATTGCTGTAAAAAATCACTTAGCTCTCACTTTCTTTCTTATGCACCATGTTGACATATATAATCGAACACGTCATATGAAGTTTTTTGTCTTGAGCTGGAGCCACAGGCTGTTTGAGTCATAAAGCTGACCTCTCTTGTTGAACGACGTGGTTTTATACTTAATCTGTAACAAGTAATATCAAGATGTACGGCATGTACAATATAAGTATAATGTAAGTAACTCAACTACCGGTAAACGAGGTATGTCATGTACCCGGCAAATAGATATACATGAGATTTCTCAGAGGTAGATTGTAAAGTAGAGACTCCTTCACTCGCACAGGAACATCTAGGTCTCTTCAGTGAATACTCTCATAGCATCATTTTGAGCAACTTCAACTTGCTTTAAGCTTGCTCTTTTGTAGTTTGACCACAAGGAGGTAGTATAGAGAGGTGTGCTCTGAACAGAGATATCTTTACACTTACTAATCCTGCACAGAAGAATATTTGCTTGTGCATGCATCCTCATCTGTCATTTGATCTGTAAGGATGTTTTACCGTATTACTAACATAAGACCACAAGATAATCAGCATTCATGCTTACAAGAGTTTTTCCAATCATCCCATTGACGTTGTACTTGTACTCTGCACAATGACAATAAAGTTGAATCTAATCTAAAAACTGCAGCCAGTATTGCTGGCTTTCAGTAACTTGGACAGATCTGATGATCTATCGATGTGAAATGAATTTAAAAGAACTGGGTACAGAATTCCACATAAGGTCGTATCATTTCATCAGGTGCTCTGCAGTTTAAATATCCTGTGTATTCTTGTCCCAGGAGAGAAGCCCCACGTGTGTGAGATATGTGGGAAGGCGTTCAGCCAGAGCTCCAACCTCATCACCCACAGCCGCAAGCACAGGGACGACCGTCCCCACCGCTGCCCCCGCTGCCCCTACAGCTTCCAGCACAGAGTGGAGCTGCGGCAGCACCAGGAGCTCCACTGCACCTACCACTGACTCAGTCTCCAGCCTCCTCCTATAAGCAGTGGGAGCGCCTTCAGGACAGGAAGCCACTGACTTTGTTGTATTTGTGAAGTCAAGCTGTTCTTACCCTGCTCACATTATCCAGCACAGTGGTGGGAGATTATTTCAAACAAAGCTTGGTTAACTTACTTGTTCACTTGTAAAAAATGTAGTTGTGCTACTGTTCTCTGTTTCTGTTTGCTATTTATATACAAGGATGTTGGTGATTTTTTTTATTTAGCAGCACGTCAAGAGCTGAGAAAATGGTGATTGTCAGCCACTGAAGGCTCGAAGAATGGAATTGAAAAAGTATCACATTGATTATTACAGGAATTTCACTGTTTTTTATGAGTCAGACATTAATAAATGCCTTAGGACAGACCTTTTGTATGTATTTGGTATCATATGAAGTCATGGAAGATCAACAATATGAGGCTATCTTGGCTCCGTTGTTGAGTGTCTGGGATCAAATAGCACAATCACGATACAATAGGGGTCCAGCAACTGAGCCGAACTAAGCAGGTAAAGGAAGGGAGATGAAGGGGAAATCTTTTTTCCAGGGAAGGCGCACACACGATGTTAACACAGACCTTTGAAACAAAGATATCAGAATGGTGTAAATTATCAAAATCAGCCATTCCAAACCACGGCACCCTTAGGGAGTGACCCACAGAGGAGGGGTCAGGAAATGATTTCCATAACTCAAATACATATTACATCCAATTAAAAATGGCATATTTTATAGTGTCAGGTGCAGCAGGTTGATTTATAGCATCATAAATGTGCACAGAGATTTTTACTTTACTGCCAACCAGCTCTAGTCGATATCGTCTGCAATAACTGGGGTCCTGAGTCTCTGGCATCGATATTTTGAGGGGGGGCTGGAAAGATTGGGAACCTCTGATCTAAATCCTGAATCTCAATTACTGTTCCACAAATGATCACAATGAGACACAGGCATTGTAGTTTCTCTTTGCATCATGTTTATTTAGCCCAGGTTTTGACACAGTACACACAATATGATGTTTCATTGATGACTTGCAGGAGACTCTTCAGCTTCAGTACCCATGGTCTTTGTACCACTGAGCTCTGGCTGTGACGTCATTGGAGTAGTCTCCACCTGTTGTGTGTTCATCCACTTCATTATAGGAATGCACACTCCTATCCCCCTGGTTGTAGGCTGCTATCCCTCCTGCAGACACAAACATACATGAAAACAAAGTTAAACCAAGAGCGAAGTCAAAGTACAATTCCACAAATTCTGTGAAACGAACCTTTCAGCTTCTGCTCTCTGCTCCAGCCAGGAAACTTTTCGCTGATTAGGTCAATAAAATCAACCAAGATCCCAGTGCCTTGGTTGAGGTGTTCCTCACTGTCCCATCCACCTACAGCAGTGTGTCCACCTCCACTGGGATTAACATCAACCTAGAGAAAACATGTTATTGTATTGTAATATGAAGCTCTACTAGGAGGACGTGTGTAAAACCGTAGTAGTTGTTATAACCTGCATCAGTCCCCAGGCGTTGTACGCATTTCTCTGTGGGTTCCAGTCTCCCCAGCCGTCTTTCAGTGCATTTCCGGCCCTGGACTCTCTCGAGATGATGGCAGCTATGAGAGCCGGGTCGACTCCGTGTCTCTGTCCGACTCTGATGATTCTGGACTTGTACTGACTCATTCTGCCACTGTCCGTCTGTGCCATTGTGTGTGATGCACGTTTACCTTGTAGAGAGAAAAAAAACCACTTAATTATTGCATCCAAGCAACAAAGACACCTGTTGGCCTGTCAGTGCAATGGTTTAGATTTTTTCCTGTTTTCCTTTTTCTCCAATTGGTGATCGAATCAGCCGGGTGTGTTTCTCCACTGCAGTGATTTACCTGAGTATCCCAGGCTGTCCTGCTGAGCAGTTTCCTCTGAAGCTCCACTGGTCTGAACCGATCTGATGTTTCCATAACCTGCACATGTTCAGTTTTTATTAGGTTATATTTTTCAGTCACATATCCAACACATTGTCACAAAGGAGAGCCACAACAAGGGCAAAGCTACAACACTAGAAATAAAAGAGGCTTGTTTAAAGGGGACATAGCATGCAAATTCCACTTTGTTAGTGCTTCTACAGGTTAATGTGGGTATCTGGTATGTCTACCAACCCAAAAACTCTGGGAAAAAAACACTCGCGCGTTTTGTTATGGTTCCTCTAAGTCAGAAACGTCATGCTTGAGCGACTCGATTGAGCTTCCTGGGTTTTGTGTCTTCCTGGGTTTTTCGTCCCCTTGTGTGCTTGTAGTGGGGGGGCAGAGGGGGACATTTAATTATGTGATTGGGAAAATTAAAACTCCAGGACAACAGAAGGGGAATACAAAGTATGGGATGCATATTTGATAATTTATATCATATAAAATATGTAATTTATATTGTTTAAAATCATGGGGGAGAGGGGGAGGGGGAGCTGGCTCATTAGCATTTAAAGGAACAGGCACTCAAAACAGGTCACTCTGTGGAGGGCTGTTTTAGATAGGGAAAAAAGGGTGCTGTTTTAAATGATCCTTGTGGTATTTTGACCAAAGTATGTTACAGACATTTCATTAAGACCCCAAGGAACCATATCAACTTGTGGTAAAATGGGCATGCTATGTCCCCTTTAATAATAATCAATTAAAAACAGGTGTAAGAGCCACCATGCAGCCTGCCTGTGTGTAAATACATATTAATGTTGGTTTGATATGTTCTTAAATTATCCAGGTTTGTAGTTTTATTTTTATACAGTTAAATATATTTTGTATAGTGTGTCTGCTGTATTTAATTATATTCTGTTTTGGGTGCTGTTTGCGGCTTGTTGTTTGCGACCGTTGAGGATGCCGTAATGCAGCTCAGTGCACATGCGTGTTGTTGTTATTGACCGCATGAACGTCGTGGTGAGTGCGAAGTCTGAGGAGTGGATCGCAATAAGCAATAAGGATCGATATAAGGTGTGTCTGTAAAATTGTGCTGGAACTGGAAAATAAACCCTTTCAAGATGTACCTGCCTCCTGGAAGTGTGTCGACATTGGGTGTTCACAACAAGGCAAAGTATATTTGTTGGACACGAGTCAGACTTAACAAACATTTGGTAATGTGGAACGAAGTAAAACGGCCACTACAACAGGAAATCATTTATATAAAATATGTATAATACACCTTCATTTATACAGAGCTTTAGGTAAGCTTTAGCAATCAGGTGTAGTATAAATATTTCTATCTCAGAAAGTTAAATGAGCAGTAAAACAACTCACCCATTGTTCTTGTTACTCCTCTGATGGTCCTGTTGACGCTGGAATGTGGGAGGTTTGGTAACGTCTGTTCTGTCTGTGGTGTTGAACTAAGCAGAGAAGCTATATATATATATGAATCTGTATACTTTCAGTTTCAATGTTTAACTTGGCTGCTTTTTAGAGTTCAGGCTGAGCAGTTAATGCCTCTGTCGTGAAGCATGTGATGCAGGATGCATGCCGTTCATCCACCAGGGAACTCCCTCTTATTTGATGCATGTGAAGTTTTGATAATAACACACACACACACACACACACACACACACACACACACACACACACACACACACACACACACACACACACACACACACACACACACACACACACACACACACACACACGCACGCACACACACACAGCTCTGTAGAGGATTTAACATTTTCAGTTTCTGTTTTCTTCTTGTTGTCTTCTAATTACCTAAGTGAGGATAATTATACCTCACTCCAATTTTAGAAAGGTTATAGGTTAAGACAATGTTATACTTTTGTCCTCTTTGGTTCTACATATCTATATTACTAACTATATTACTATAGTACGCTATATATATTATATTATGATATATCATGTTGATGGTCAGATACTCAAAACTGCAGCAAGCATGTTCAGTATTTTCGCATCAACACTATCTGAAGTCATCACCGTCACTTTCTGTCTGAGTGTAATTTCATTGGTGGTAAACATGTTATTTTTTGAAACTTCAGACCTCAGAGGAGAAGCCCGAACTTTCATTTTCAGTATCGTTATGAGTTCACTTTGGGGTTCATATATAT
>NC_061484.1:41192-43249 GCF_022539355.2 Hippoglossus stenolepis | reverse complement strand
AGGGGACATAGCATGCAAATTCCACTTTGTTAGTGCTTCTACAGGTTAATGTGGGTATCTGGCATGTCTACCAACCCAAAAACTCTGGGGAAAAACACTGCGCGCTTTGTTATAGTTCCTCTAAGTCAGAAACGTCATGCTTGAGCGACTCGATTGCGCTTCCTGGGTATTGTGTCGTAACAATACACTGGAAGTCTCCCTACATGGTCTTGGCCCACCCCCCCCCCCCCGTCCCCCACACTCGTTACTTCCGGGTTTACACCGGAGGCTGCGAGGCAGCGCAGCGCCGTTCCCAAGCACGCAGCCGGGCTGTTCACACGGGACGAGCATTTCTCCGCTGGTCAGCCCGCGATTCACTCACATGTGGCATTTGTCTGGATCGTTGGGACTGGGAGGCTGCAGCAGCTGCTCGGGAGCGACCGCTCGCTCTCCCGTGCGTGAGCTGGAATTTGTGTCAGCGCCACACAGCAGCAGTGTGGAGGACTTCCGCAGTGTTCAGCGCTACTGTAACCCCCGAACCCCGACATTCAACGGGTACAACAACAAGCGGAGAAAGCAGAATCGCGGGCTGACCTTATATGTACAGTCTATGGGGCTGACCAGCCGAGAAATGCTCGTCCCGTGTGAACAGCCAGGCGGCTGCGCGCTGGAGAACGGCGCTGCGCTGCTCGGAGCGGTCTTCCACACTGCCAGCTGTGTGGAAGACTTCCGCAGTGTTCAGCTCTACTGTATGCCGGGTTACAGTAGTTCCGCCGGGTTACAGTAGTTCCGCCGGGTACACCGGCGCGAAGTGCCGCTGCGAGGCAGCGCAGCGCTGCTTTCCAGCACGCAGCCGCCTGGCTGTTCACACGGGACGCAGCATTTCTCCGCTGGTCAGCCCCATAGACTGTATATATAAGGTCAGCCCGCGATTCTGCTTTCTCCGCTTGTTGTTGTACCCGCTGAATGTCGGGGTTCGGGGTAAATGATGGTCTTCATAGCCTCCCACCTCTCTCTCTGTCTGTCTGCTTGTGTGCTTGTAGTGGATGGGCAGAGGGGACATTTAATTATGTGATTGGGAAAATTAAAACTCCAGGACAACAAGGGGAATACAAAGTATGGGATGCATATTTGATAATTTATATCATATAAAATATGTAATTTATATCGTTTAAAATCATGGGGGGAGAGGGGGGAGGGGGGAGCTGGCTCATTAGCATTTAAAGGAACAGGCAGTCAAAACAGGTCGCTCTGTGGAGGGCTGTTTTATACAGGGTAAAAAGGGTGCTGTTTTATATGATCCTTGTGGTATTTTGACCAAAGTATGTTACAGACATTTCATTAAGACCCCAAGGAACCATATCAACTTGTGGTAAAATGGGCATGCTATGTCCCCTTTAACAAACAAAAGGAGCTCGATGGATAAACAACGTCCAAACACACACACAAGTTTGCACGGCTGTCCTTGTTAGGAGACTATATTGACTTCAATTCATTGTGGACAGCCTTACCAAGATGAAGTCTACTGGTCCTGACAAGGTCACTGTTTGTGGCTGAAAAAGGTCCCAAAGACATAACAAACACAAGTAAGGCACAAACACACACACACACACACACACACACACCAGTGCCTTGTTAACAAGCTGCATCTGCTTTTATTTAGCTTTTTGTTTATTGCAGATGTTGGAGGGACGTGAACTTTAATTCCCTCCTCCTCTTCCTGCCTCCAAGCGATTTGTGATTGTTCTGTCTCCAATGCGTCTGCCCATTCGTCTCTATGGGTCTGGCCCTCTGCTCTGTCTGCAAGAATATGATGAAAAACTGCAACAGAGTCAAGTCGGTGCTTAGGAGAACCCCGACAGAGAGACGATGAGAGACTGAGGGGAGGAAAAGAGGTCGTATCAGCTTGAGTTTCTCTCACCGTGTATGAGATGACTTCTGATGATAGACCATCAGCCTGTGGTGGAAAGTGCTGATGCTGTGTGCAGCGGATCCAGCAGGATATGTTGTGCAACTGCTGTGAAGCTCTGCATCAACAGCTCTGCAGACTTGTGGTTGTTAGTGCATGGCAACTGACG
>NC_061484.1:35190-41092 GCF_022539355.2 Hippoglossus stenolepis | reverse complement strand
CAGTGCCTTGCATAAGTATTCACCCCCTTTGGACTTTTCTACATTTTGTCATGGTATAACCACAGATTAAAATTTATTTCATCGTGAGTTTATGTAATGGACCAACACAAAATAGTGCATCATTTGGAAATGGGAAATATTACATGGATTTCACAATTATTTACAAATAAAAATCTGAAAAGTGTTGAGTGCATATGTATTCACCCCTTTACTGTGAAACCCCTAACAAAGATCTGGTGCGACCAATTGCATTCACAAGTCACATTTGCAAGTCACATAATTAGTAAATAGGGTCCACCTGTCTGCAATTTAATCTCAGTATAAATACACCTGTTCTGTGACGGACTCAGAGTTTGTTGGAGATCATTACTGAACAAACAGCATCATGAAGACCAAGGAGCTCACCAAACAGGTCAGGGATAAAGTTGTGGAGAAATATGAAGCAGGGTTAGGTTATAAAAAAATATCCAGAGCTTTGAACATCTCTCTGAGCACCATAAAATCCATCATAAGAAAATGGAAAGAATATGGCACAACCGCAAACCTACCAAGAGGCCGTCCACCCAAACTGAAGAGTCGGACAAGGAGAAAATTAATCAGAGAAGCAACCAGGAGGCCCATGGTTACTCTGGAGGAGTTGCAGAGATCCACAGCTGAGGTGGGAGAATCTGTCCACAGGACAACTATTAGTCGTCTACTCCACAAATCTGGCCTTTATGGAAGAGTGGCAAGAAGAAAGCCATTGTTGAAAGGGATCCATAAAAAATCCCGTTTGGAGTTTGCCAGAAGCCATGTGGGAGACACAGCAAACATGTGGAAGAAGGTGCTCTGGTCAGATGAGACCAAATTGAACTTTTGGCCTCAATGCAAAACGCTATGTGTGGCGAAAACCCAACACTGCCCATCACCCTGAGCACACCATCCCAACAGTGAAATATGGTGGTGGTAGCATCATGCTGTGGGGATGCTTCTCTTCAGCAGGTACAGGAAACTGGTCAGAATAGAGGAAAGATGGATGGAGCCAAATACAGGGCAATCCTTGAAGAAAATCTGATGCAGTCTGCAAAAGACTTGAGACTGGGGCGGAGGTTCATCTTCCAGCAGGACAATGACCCTAAACATACAGCCAGAGCTACAAAGGAATGGTTTGGATTAAAGAATGTTAATGTCTTAAAATGGCCCAGTCAAACCCAGACCTCAATCCAATAGAGAATCTATGGCAAGACTTGAAGATTGCGGTTCACAGACGGTCTCCATCCAATCTGACTGAGCTTCATCTTTTTGCCAAGAAGAATGGACAAACCTTTCCATCTCTAGATGTGCAAAGCTGGTAGAGACATACCCCAAAAGACTTGCAGCTGTAATTGCAGCGAAAGGGTTCTACAAGTATTGACACAGGGGGTGAATACTTATGCACCCAACAGATGTCAACTTTTTGTTCTCATTATTGTTTGTGTCACAATAAAATTTATTTTGCACCTCAAAGTACTATGCATGTTTTGTTGATCAAACGGAAAAAGTTTATTTAAGTCTATTTGAATTCCAGTTAGTAACAGTACATAATGGGAAAAAGTCCAAGGGGGGTGAATACTTATGCAAGGCACTGTATACATGTAGCATTCTGTTGAACCTCATAAAGCTACAAGAACCCTTTGACCCAAAACCCAACACACGTTAGTGGCATAACGAGTGTTCTGTTGTACTGCTCCAAAGACAAACAAATAATAGCAAAGCTAATACTGTGTGTGTGTGTGTGTGTGTGTGTGTGTGTGTGTGTGTGTGTGTGTGTGTGTTTCCAGGCCCTGTCTGTAGGGATCTTTCCCTACGTGTTAAAGCTGCTTCAGAGCTCAGCCAGAGAGTTGCGGCCACTGCTGGTTTCATCTGGGCTAAAATCCTGGCTGTGGACAGTGTAAGTTATGTAACACACTCTAACACATTAAACTCTTCATCTCTTCTAAACCTTTATTGTATTTGACTTTTTTTGAGGTTTTAACGTCACAGGTTTAAGGGACCAGTGTGTAAGACTCAGTGGCCCCTAGCTGTGAGATTGAACATGCAATCATGGGAACACTGTGACTTTACCCATCACCTTCCCAGCATTTAGGAGAATCCACTGTGGCCTTTAAAATAACATAGTATTGCAAAAGAGCCAGTATTTGGTTTGTCCATTCTGGGCTACTGTAGAAAACGTGTGGGAAAGGGTCCACTTGTGTATGTCATTTTTATCTGAGTCAATTTAGAGAGAGGAGAGGAGAGGTGCATAGTGAAGAGGGGGGGAGGGACTAGACACAGTAGAAACAGACTGTTTGAAATAATGATTGAATGATATTTTTAGATGTAACAATGTTATTGATGACATCAGCATAAGCTAATAGTATTATTAATAACAATAATTCTGATAATAAATAATAATTGATTCTTTTTTTTAGATTATTAAACATTAATGAAAACTAAATTATGATTATCATATTCAGTATCTGGTGATAATTCCCTGTATCCTATACATTGGACATTAAATGTCATGATGTGAATTCTGCCTTACACAAACTTACATCTATTTTGATTGTTGGAGCTCGTTTGATTGAATTGCAAATCCCAAACTGGTAAAGCTGCTTTGGTTTGATCTGTGCACATGTTTATATTTTGATCTGATAAATCTTTATTTTTGAGGGAGATTTCAAATGACTCTATGTGCCTTGACTTTTAATAATAAAATTGCACTCTCCCACACACTTATTATAAATGTTTGAGTCGGGCAGTGACTTTGATTGAGAGCATTTAGCTTAACTTCCCGTTAGAAATTGGAATAAAACCCAAAGCTCTGTATAGCAAGTGCCTCAAAGTAATCTGCCTGAGACTTTGATGATTTCATGTAAAGTCCTTTCACTTTTTAGAACAAGTGAATCTGGTCAGAGTCATCTTCAATACACACCTCTATTCTTAAGGGCTATATTTTTATTTTCACACCTACGTAGATATGTTGATGTAAAAACACTCACTCACACAGTTTAGACAGGCCACCAAGGACAAACACTCTTTTATGACAGAAGTGCTCTGAATCCAGGAGGAGTGGAAAGTGAACTGAAGCAACATCTGCAACCCCCTCTCTCCCTCTCTATCCCTCTGTCTATTCCCCTCTATTTCCCTCTGTCCTCTCTCTCTGATTCTTCAGTCATGTCAAGCAGACCTGGTAAAAGACAACGGACACAAGTACTTCCTGTCTGTTTTGGCCGACAGTTACATGCCAGTGAGTATTGCTCGATCACGTGACCCACTGCATGTGTTCTGCAGTTTTTCTTGATTGACTTGAAGGTTGAACAGATCTCAGATAGCAGCAGGGTGAACGTCTGACATGAAATGAGATCTCAGAGACCCTCTCTCTGTTTCAGGCTGAGCATCGAACAATGGCTGTCTTCATACTGGCTGTTATCGTCAACAGCTACAACACAGGACAGGTACGAGTCTGTGTGTGTGAGTTGTTGTCTGCTGTCTGTCTGCTTGCTAAAAGCCCAAAGGGAGAACGTATCAAATTATTCATTTACTTCCCCCACCAGAATTGTGGCGGGTTCTTTCGGGGGCCAGACGTCACTTTGAGAGATGACTCTATCGCCAATTGTGTATTTCCGGGAGATATTGGTTATGTGACATTTTTGTCACCGACAGTTCCCTCTCTAATCTCCGTCTCCATCCTAGCCACCCTCATGGTGACGCTTTATCACCACAAGTGTCACTTCAGTCTGCTCCTGGCCTCCGGTGTTCAATCCCAGAAGCCTTTTGTTTCTGACACTGATCAAACGTTCAAGGGTTTGATGTTGGGGTGATGTAGCCCGTCATTTCATGGCGTATACAAACACAAACACATAAAACTCACATACATAGTATTCTTGACACGCTATTTCACAAAGAAATATTCCACCATCACTCCTTTTCACTTCCAGTCTCTTCCTCTCTGCAGTTATTTTTCCATCTAGTTGTGAGGGTTATTTAACTCATTCATTTCTGTCTTAACTACTTTACAGTTCTTCTCTCGCTTGACATTATATTATTTTAACAAATCAGAAAAGCTATATGTGCTCTCGAGCTCAGACACAGCCATTCTTCTTCCATACCACTGTGTACTTAATGCTTCTACCTCTCTCACAGGCCTGTAAATAATAGATGATACCGAACAATACAGAAAGAGACTCTGCTGGTTCCACATCTCCATTATTTATCCCTCTGACTTTCAACAACAGTGCTCATTACTGCGGTATCGTTTTTGCAAACATGTCACAGAGCACTGGCATCTTAATATGCCAGCTCTCCGGGTTCAGCAGGGAGCTGGGATCAGAAAAACCTGGGAACGACGTCTGTGAGATCTGAGGCACATGAAGAAAATAGAAAGGGGGGGAAGAGATGCGAGGGGAGTGTGTCACTGCTGTTAAAAGATTTGTTGTCGGGACGCCTCAATCTGCAGGAGACAAAAGAGGATTCTCAGCACAATAACTGTGTTCATCCGCTTACAAGGTGTTACTTTAAAGGGGACATAGCATGCAAATTCCACTTTGTTAGTGCTTCTACAGGTTAATGTGGGTATCTGGCATGTCTACCAACCCAAAAACTCTGGGGAAAAACACTCGCGCTTTTGTTATAGTTCCTCTAAGTCAGAAACGTCATGCTTGAGCGACTCGATTGCGCTTCCTGGGTATTGTGTCGTAACAATACACTGGAAGTCTCCTACATGGTCTTGGCCGTCCCCCGTCCCCCCTCCCGTCCCCCACACTCGTACTTCCAGGTTTACACCGCTAGGCAGCGCGAAGCGCCGTTCCCAAGCACGCAGCCGGGCTGTTCACCGGGACGAGCATTTCTCCGCTGGTCAGCCCGCGATTCACTCACATGTGGCATTTGTCTGGATCGTTGGGACTGGGAGGCTGCAGCAGCTGCTCGGGAGCGACCGCTCGCTCTCCCGGCGTGAGCTGGAATTTGTGTCAGCGCCACACAGCCAGCAGTGTGGAAGACTTCCGCAGTGTTCAGCGCTACTGTAACCCCGAACCCCGACATTCAACGGGTACAACAACAAGCGGAGAAAGCAGAATCGCGGGCTGACCTTATATATACAGTCTATGGGGCTGACCAGCGCGGAGAAATGCTCGTCCGTGTGAACAGCCAGGCGCGCTTGGAGAACGGCGCTGCGCTGCCTCGCAGGTCTTCCACACTGCCAGCTGTGTGGAAGACTTCCACAGTGTTCAGCTCTACTGTATGCCGGGTTACAGTAGTTCGGCGGGTTACAGTAGTTCCGCCGGATTACAGTAGTTACGCCGGGGTACACCGGGCGCGGAAGTGCCGCTGCGAGGCAGCGCAGCGCCGTTCTCCCACGCAGCCGCCTGGCTGTTCACACGGGACGAGCATTTCTCCGCTGGTCAGCCCCATAGACTGTATATATAAGGTCAGCCCGCGATTCTGCTTTCTCCGCTTGTTGTTGTACCCGTTGAATGTCGGGGTTCGGGGTAAATGATGGTCTTCATAGCCCCCCACCTCTCTTTCTCTCTGTCTGTCTGCTTGTGTGCTTGTAGTGGATGGGCAGAGGGGGACATTTAATTATGTGATTGGGAAAATTAAAACTCCAGGACAACAGAAGGGGAATACAAAGTATGGGATGCATATTTGATAATTTATATCATATAAAATATGTAATTTATATCGTTTAAAATCATGGGGGAGAGGGGGAGGGGGAGCTGGCTCATTAGCATTTAAGGAACAGGCACTCAAAACAGGTCGCTCTGTGGAGGGCTGTTTTATAGGAGTAAAAAGGAGCTGTTTTAAATGATCCTTGTGGTATTTTGACCAAAGTATGTTACAGACATTTCATTAAGACCCCAAGGAACCATATCAACTTGTGGTAAAATGGGCATGCTATGTCCCC
>NC_061484.1:30611-35090 GCF_022539355.2 Hippoglossus stenolepis | reverse complement strand
AGTCTACCATGGATGGTTAAAATATTATGGCTGATAAACGAAATCTCTGTTCAGACAATGGGATTTTTACTTCCGGAACCATACTGTTGAGCTGTATACCCAGTTGCTGTGTGTAAGTGTACAGGTGTGTAAGTATGAAGTAGTGTAAAAGGTCTGAATGAGTGTTGTGTATGGTCTCTGTCAGAACTTGATTTCTGGTCCCGGTTGACGTGCAGCAGCCTGAAGGAAACTTTCATTACACTCGGTTGAGTTGTGCCCCAAAAATGTCCTGCCTCACCTTTTCTCACTCTCATCTAATCATATAAAAGTTTCCCAACAGCAACTGTCCCTGATTCATCCCAAAGGCGTCTGTATGACATGTGGCCTCAAGCAGTTCCCAGTCAGGTTTCGCAAAAACAAAATTACTATCTTAAATTTCAGGTTGACTCATTAAACTCTTGCTCCTCTAAAATGACATGTACCCTAAAATTATGACTTTGTTATGATAATATTATTAATTTATTCTAGTAATATAATGACCTTATTATAACAGAGCTATGGTTATGTGAAAAACGTACATCTTACATTGATCTTTCATTGTTTCTTATCATACTTACAATGTTCTCAAACTCACACAAAAGTCAGCCCAGGGACAACGCCTTAAACCAATGCATGGAGTACTGATGCTTGGGTCAGGGTTCTTTAATACCATACCCACCCAAGTTAGTTAACCTGACCGAACCTAACACACACACACACACACACACACACACACACACACACACACACACACACACACACACACGGGGCTGGGAAATGTATTATGTCAATGAGTGTCCTCACTAAGATATGAGTAGAAACATGTGTGTGTGTGTTTATGAGAAAGGACAGAGAATCACGCACATAAAAGTTATTTATAGGGTAGTTTTGTGCTGCTGTTTTGACCCGCACCCCGAACCTGTGATATCTAATTTAATTAAAACTGACAGTTGTAGGTCAAAGATGTATGAGAATTGGAGTGGTAAATCTGACTTTGTTATCATCAAAAACTACTCAACCAATTCCCATGACATTTTGTGGAGGGGTGCAGCTCGGGATCAGGGGGTGGAGCAAGGATTTTTCTTTCTCACTTTCTTTAACATTGCACGATATTTTGTTGATGTCTCAGAGAATCATTCGTGGACCTTGATGAAGAAATGAGTGCAGATCCAAATTAAAATCTGGATCTAGTAAATGTTAAATGTGGTTTCATAAAGGGACAGTACTGAGTGCCATTCTCGTTATAAACTGCAATATCTGCCATACAAGATGAAAAGCCTGACAAAGAAAGCAAATAGTTAACGAAGGGAGCAAGGTTAAAACAACAGTCAATTTATGGCACATGTTTTATACTCTCAAAGTTTGTCCACAGTTACACTGGATTCATAAAGTGTCCACTGAAAAGAAAAAGAGGCCCCACTCTGTTGTCTTTTTGTTTTTCTAACCTCCTGTTGTCATTGCCCAGATGAGTCATCCAAGCAGTGAGCAGCAGATGGAGAGATTGATGAGAAACTGATGGAGGGAGGGCTGGGATGAGGGCAGCGTATAGCAGTGGACGGCTGGATATCATCAAGAAATAGAGAAGAGATTGATTGCGGTGTAAGAGGAGATTACAGCTCAAGAGGATGAAACTCATCATTTGTCCTGCAGAAGAAACTTGAGGGACGAATTAAAATGCTGTCAAATCTTAACTGTGACAAACATGATTATATTTCTAAGATTAAAAACATCAGAGTGTTAATGAATGAGTCAGTGTCAGTGAGAGATTTATTCTGTTTTAAAGTGAAGACTCATGCAGCACAGTGACCTGCAGGCTAATCCACGATTTATACGCCTATAATTACTCTGATTTATTTCTTACTTTTAAATACAAAACATGGCTTAATGGTCAGTTTATTCACATCAACAAGCTAGTTGCTGTTAAGCGGGTAAATTAAACATCGTGAGCAAACTAAACTGTTATTGCAAACGTGAGTCACATAGGTTGTAGGAGAAGCTTCATTGTTGGATGATACCGTGGGATACTTTCACTGTTAAACATCCAAACATGCATATTTGGAGTGTTTACACCTGTTCCACCATCTTCTCCTCTCTCCTCCTCTGTCTGTGATTCTCTCTTTCTTGCATGTTTGGTTGGTGGGCGTTTTACGGGTGATCTATTCAAATGATTGCTTAAATGATAACAGGTGCAAACACGGTAGAGGCAGTAGTATGTAAATGAGTGTTTTGCGTGCGTTACTGGTTTCCGCCATGGAGCATTACGGAGAGGAGAGTGACCACAAGCGCGAAGCGAAATTTAATGCAATGGAATTGGAGGTGTTAGTGGAAGAGGCAAACAAACATGTTGTTGAGCTACAGCAGAGAAATATTAATATAACTCATAGAAACGCGATATGGGAGAGTATCTGCGAGAAAGTAAATGCTGTGGGTAAAACAAAAAGAACAACCGATGAAATTAAGAGAAGATCGCAGGACACAAGAAGAAGAACAAAATAAAAACTAGCTCATAATAAAACCTCGGCAAATAAAACAGGTGAGGGGCCAAAGGAAGAGAGGCCTGTGACCAATATTGCGCAAGAGGTGAGAGCTGTGTCCTCTGTGACACTCAGGCCATTGTAGTGCACATGGTGTGACGATATGCCGTCAGTGCCCCGGCAAGAGAGGGATTCTTTTTTGCTTCTGTCAATCCAAACACGTTAACACGAGCAGAAAAAAAACGTTCTCACCGTCTTCTTCCTGCCATCTCCTCCTCACCACAATAACTGCAGTCATACTTCTACATGCAAAACTAGATCTTATTCCTACAAATGTGGTGGAAAACACATGCATCTATGGCTGCCTGCAGTATATACAGTGCCTTGCATAAGTATTCACCCCCTTTGGACTTTTCTACATTTTGTCATGGTATAACCACAGATTAAAATTTATTTCATCGTGAGTTTATGTAATGGACCAACACAAAATAGTGCATCATTTGGAAGTGGGGGGAAATATTACATGGATTTCACAATTATTTACAAATAAAAATCTGAAAAGTGTTGAGTGCATATGTATTCACCCCTTTACTGTGAAACCCTAACAAAGATCTGGTGCGACCAATTGCATTCACAAGTCACATTTGCAAGTCACATAATTAGTAAATAGGGTCCACCTGTCTGCAATTTAATCTCAGTATAAATACACCTGTTCTGTGACGGACTCAGAGTTTGTTGGAGATCATTACTGAACAAACAGCATCATGAAGACCAAGGAGCTCACCAAACAGGTCAGGGATAAAGTTGTGGAGAAATATGAAGCAGGGTTAGGTTATAAAAAATATCCAGAGCTTTGAACATCTCTCTGAGCACCATAAAATCCATCATAAGAAAATGGAAAGAATATGGCACAACCGCAAACCTACCAAGAGGAGGCCGTCCACCCAAACTGAAGAGTCGGACAAGGAGAAAATTAATCAGAGAAGCAACCAGGAGGCCCATGGTTACTCTGGAGGAGTTGCAGAGATCCACAGCTGAGGTGGGAGAATCTGTCCACAGGACAACTATTAGTCGTGTACTCCACAAATCTGGCCTTTATGGAAGAGTGGCAAGAAGAAAGCCGTTGTTGAAAGGGATCCATAAAAATCCCATTTGAGTTTGCCAGAAGCCATGTGGGAGACACAGCAAACATGTGGAAGAAGGTGCTCTGGTCAGATGAGACCAAAATTGAACTTTTGGCCTCAATGCAAAACGCTATGTGTGGCGAAAACCCAACACTGCCCATCACCCTGAGCACACCATCCCAACAGTGAAACATGGTGGTGGTAGCATCATGCTGTGGGGATGCTTCTCTTCAGCAGGTACAGGAAACTGGTCAGAATAGAGGAAAGATGGATGGAGCCAAATACAGGAAATCCTTGAAGAAAATCTGATGCAGTCTGCAAAAGACTTGAGACTGGGCGGAGGTTCATCTTCCAGCAGGACAATGACCCTAAACATACAGCCAGAGCTACAAAGGAATGGTTTGGATTAAAGAATGTTAATGTCTTAAAATGGCCCAGTCAAAGCCCAGACCTCAATCCAATAGAGAATCTATGGCAAGACTTGAAGATTGCGGTTCACAGATGGTCTCCATCCAATCTGACTGAGCTTCAGCTTTTTGCCAAGAAGAATGGACAAACCTTTCCATCTCTAGATGTGCAAAGCTGGTAGAGACATACCCCAAAAGACTTGCAGCTGTAATTGCAGTGAAAGGGGTTCTACCAAGTATTGACACAGGGGTGAATACTTATGCATCCAACAGATGTCAACTTTTTGTTCTCATTATTGTTTGTGTCACAATAAAATTTATTTTGCACCTCCAAAGTACTATGCATGTTTTGTTGATCAAACGGGAAAAAAGTTTATTTAAGTCTATTTGAATTCCAGTTAGTAACAGTACATAATGGGAAAAGTCCAAGGGGGTGAATACTTATGCAAGGCACTG
>NC_061484.1:26192-30511 GCF_022539355.2 Hippoglossus stenolepis | reverse complement strand
AAGGGGACATAGCATGCAAATTCCACTTTGTTAGTGCTTCTACAGGTTAATGTGGGTATCTGGCATGTCTACCAACCCAAAAACTCTGGGGAAAAAACACTCCCGCGTTTGTTATAGTTCCTCTAAGTCAGAAACGTCATGCTTGAGCGATTCGATTGCGCTTCCTGGGTATTGTGTCGTAACAATACACTGGAAGTCTCCCACATGGTCTTGGCCCACCCCCCGTCCCGTCCCGTCCCCCACACTCGTTACTTCCGGGTTTACACGGAGGCTGCGAGGCAGCGCACGCCGTTCCCAAGCACGCAGCCGGGCTGTTCACACGGGACGAGCATTTCTCCGCTGGTCAGCCGCGCGATTCACTCACATGTGGCATTTGTCTGGATCCTTGGGACTGGGAGGCTGCAGCAGCTGCTTGGGAGCGACCGCTCGCTCTCCCGTGCGTGAGCTGGAATTTGTGTCAGCGCTACACAGCCAACAGTGTGGAGGACTTCCGCAGTGTTCAGCGCTACTGTAACCCCGAACCCGACATTCAACGGGTACAACAACAAGCGGAGAAAGCAGAATCGCGGGCAGACCTTATATGTACAGTCTATGGGGCTGACCAGCCGGAGAAATGCTCGTCCCGTGTGAACAGCCAGGCGGCTGCGCGTTGAGAACGGCGCTGCGCTGCTCGCAGCGGTCTTCCACACTGCCAGCTGTGTGGAAGACTTCCGCAGTGTTCAGCTCTACTGTATGCCGGGTTACAGTAGTTCCGCCGGTTACAGTAGTTCCGCACTAGTTACAGTAGTTCCGCGCGGTTACAGTAGTCCCACCGGTTACAGTAGTTACGCTGCGGGTACACGGACGCGGAAGTGCCGCGAGGCAGCGCAGCGCCGTTCTCCAGCACGCAGCCGCCTGGCTGTTCACACGGGACGTGCATTTCTCCGCTGGTCAGCCCCATAGACTGTACATATAAGGTCAGCCCGCGATTCTGCTTTCTCCGCTTGTTGTTATACCCGTTGAATGTCGGGGTCCGGGGTAAATGATGGTCTTCATACCCCCCACCTCTCTTTCTCTCTCTGTCTGTCTGCTTGTGTGCTTGTAGTGGATGGGCAGAGGGGACATTTAATTATGTGATTGGGAAAATTAAAACTCCAGGACAACAAGGGAATACAAAGTATGGGATGCATATTTGATAATTTATATCATATAAAATATGTAATTTATATCGTTTAAAATCATGGGGGGAGAGGGGGGAGGGGGGAGCTGGCTCATTAGCATTTAAAGGAACAGGCACTCAAAACAGGTCGCTCTGTGGAGGGCTGTTTTATACAGGGTAAAAAGGTGCTGTTTTAAATGATCCTTGTGGTATTTTGACCAAAGTATGTTACAGACATTTCATTAAGACCCCAAGGAACCATATCAACTTGTGGTAAAATGGGCATGCTATGTCCCCTTTAAGTCTACCATGGATGGTTAAAATATTATGGCTGATGAACGAAATCTCTGTTCAGACAATGGGATTTTTACTTCCGGAACCATACTGTTGAGCTGTATACCCAGTTGCTGTGTGTAAGTGTACAGGTGTGTAAGTATGAAGTAGTGTAAAAGGTCTGAATGAGTGTTGTGTATGGTCTCTGTCAGAACTTGATTTCTGGTCCCGGTTGATGTGCAGCAGCCTGAAGGAAACTTTCATTACACTCGGTTGAGTTGTGCCCCAAAAATGTCCTGCCTCACCTTTTCTCACTCTCATCTAATCATATAAAAGTTTCCCAACAGCAACTGTCCCTGATTCATCCCAAAGGCGTCTGTATGACATGTGGCCTCAAGCAGTTCCCAGTCAGGTTTCGCAAAACAAAATTACTATCTTAAATTTCAGGTTGACTCATTAAACTCTTGCTCCTCTAAAATGACATGTACCTAAAATTATGACTTTGTTATGATAATATTATTAATTTATTCAAGTAATATAATGACCTTATTATAACAGAGCTATGGTTATGTGAAAAACGTACATCTTACATTGATCTTTCATTGTTTCTTATCATACTTACAATGTTCTCAAACTCACACAAAAGTCAGCCCAGGGACAACGCCTTAAACCAATGCATGGAGTACTGATGCTTGGGTCAGGGTTCTTTAATACCATACCCACCCAAGTTAGTTAACCTGACCGAACCTAACACACACACACACACACACACACACACACACACACACACACACACACACACACACGGGGCTGGGAAATGTATTATGTCAATGAGTGTCCTCACTAAGATATGAGTAGAAACATGTGTGTGTGTGTTTATGAGAAAAGGACAGAGAGGTGCACTAATCACAGCCTACTGCACATAAAAGTTATTTATAGGGTAGTTTTTGTGCTGCTGTTTTGACCCGACCTGCCCGAACCTGTGATATCTAATTTAATTAAAACTGACAGTTGTAGGTCAAAGATGTATGAGAATTGGAGTGGTAAATCTGACTTTGTTATCATCAAAAACTACTCAACCAATTCCCATGACATTTTGTGGAGGGGTGCAGCTCGGGATCAGGGGGTGGAGCAAGGATTTTTCTTTCTCACTTTCTTTAACATTGCACGATATTTTGTTGATGTCTCAGAGAATCATTCGTGGACCTTGATGAAGAAATGAGTGCAGATCCAAATTAAAATCTGGATCTAGTAAATGTTAAATGTGGTTTCATAAAGGGACAGTACTGAGTGCCATTCTCGTTATAAACTGCAATATCTGCCATACAAGATGAAAAGCCTGACAAAGAAAGCAAATAGTTAACGAAGGGAGCAAGGTTAAAACAACAGTCAATTTATGGCACATGTTTTATACTCTCAAAGTTTGTCCACAGTTACACTGGATTCATAAAGTGTCCACTGAAAAGAAAAAGAGGCCCCACTCTGTTGTCTTTTTGTTTTTCTAACCTCCTGTTGTCATTGCCCAGATGAGTCATCCAAGCAGTGAGCAGCAGATGGAGAGATTGATGAGAAACTGATGGAGGGAGGGCTGGGATGAGGGCAGCGTATAGCAGTGGACGGCTGGATATCATCAAGAAATAGAGAAGAGATTGATTGCGGTGTAAGAGGAGATTACAGCTCAAGAGGATGAAACTCATCATTTGTCCTGCAGAAGAAACTTGAGGGACGAATTAAAATGCTGTCAAATCTTAACTGTGACAAACATGATTATATTTCTAAGATTAAAAACATCAGAGTGTTAATGAATGAGTCAGTGTCAGTGAGAGATTTATTCTGTTTTAAAGTGAAGACTCATGCAGCACAGTGACCTGCAGGCTAATCCACGATTTATACGCCTATAATTACTCTGATTTATTTCTTACTTTTAAATACAAAACATGGCTTAATGGTCAGTTTATTCACATCAACAAGCTAGTTGCTGTTAAGCGGGTAAATTAAACATCGTGAGCAAACTAAACTGTTATTGCAAACGTGAGTCACATAGGTTGTAGGAGAAGCTTCATTGTTGGATGATACCGACGGATACTGTCACTGTTAAACATCCAAACATGCATATTTGGAGTGTTTACACCTGTTCCACCATCTTCTCCTCTCTCCTCCTCTGTCTGTGATTCTCTCTCTTTCTTGCATGTTTGGTTGGTGGGCGTTTTACGGGTGATCTATTCAAAATGATTGCTTAAATGATAACAGGTGCAAACACGGTAGAGGCAGTAGTATGTAAATGAGTGTTTTGCGTGCGTTACTGGTTTCCGCCATGGAGCATTACGGAGAGGAGAGTGACCACAAGCGCGAAGCGAAATTTAATGCAATGGAATTGGAGGTGTTAGTGGAAGAGGCAAACAAACATGTTGTTGAGCTACAGCAGAGAAATATTAATATAACTCATAGAAACGCGATATGGGAGAGTATCTGCGAGAAAGTAAATGCTGTGGGTAAAACAAAAAGAACAACCGATGAAATTAAGAGAAGATCGCAGGACACAAGAAGAAGAACAAAATAAAAACTAGCTCATAATAAAACCTCGGCAAATAAAACAGGTGAGGGGCCAAAGGAAGAGAGGCCTGTGACCAATATTGCGCAAGAGGTGAGAGCTGTGTCCTCTGTGACACTCAGGCCATTGTAGTGCACATGGTGTGACGATATGCCGTCAGTGCCCGGCAAGAGAGGGATTCTTTTTGCTTCTGTCAATCCAAACACGTTAACACGAGCAGAAAAAACGTTCTCACCGTCTTCTTCCTGCCATCTCCTCCTCACCACAATAACTGCAGTCATACTTCTACATGCAAAACTAGATCTTATTCCTACAAATGTGTGGAAAACACATGCATCTATGGCTGCCTGCAGTATA
>NC_061484.1:20161-26092 GCF_022539355.2 Hippoglossus stenolepis | reverse complement strand
TGTTGGGGATCGAGCTTAGACAAAGGATCAGAGGCCCGCATGTGCTTTTCAAAGCCTCTCTAGAGTTTTGCTCTCTCTCAGGAGACAGCCCTCCAGAGATTCGACAGAGCAGCCATGTTGTCTTGACCGGGGCCTGAGGTCAACTTGGGCCTTCTATTGGCCGAGAGCCAACAAGACCCCGGCCCTCTCCAGGAGGAGGCCGGACATTTCAGGTAATAAATACCGAGAGCTCCCCAATCATTGCTCATTCCCGTGCACTGAAGATAGGACCAGAACCTCTCCAGGTTCCCTCCAGATGATCCAGACACTTAAGGAGCAACCACAAACGTTTGTAGTTTTTATATTTTTCCCCTTTAAGTTCATTCAACTTCTTTTATTTTTTTACTTGAACTTTACTCTGAAAGGACCGCAGCAAAAGTCGAATACTCGCCGGCCGAGTTATCCCCAGACTTTTCCTCCGCTCCCACAAATCATAGCTGCTCCGCCGCTATTCATCCCTGCAGAAGAGCAAGATTATATTCGCCAAGGCATTGAGACTTTTCGCCACGGAGAACGAGACCGATTCTCTCCACTTTCCGGCCGCAGCTTTGCCCGCTGCCATCACCGAAGCAGCTGATCACTGTTTCCGCGGCCACGAACCAAATCCACTCGTCTTCCCGAACGCGCCGCTCGCGCACGAACCAACCCGGAACATCGACAAGTAAGGCTTATGTCTGGGCAGAGACTAGTTTAATTATTAGTGTGTTACTATTTGACGTACATTTGTGTGAGACCGCTGTGTCTAATCTTGTCCACATTGTGCCCGTGCGTCGTGGCGTATTCGGCATTTCGGCTACATCACCGCGTTGTGTTACCGTCAGACCGACTTTGCGGAGATTCTAACCTATTAAAAGATCGGTACACAGCGGGACGGATCTTAGTTCGTTAGCTTGGGTACCGGGGGTAGAGTCCCATAAAGCTGTCTCTGGCGGTGTTTGAGATCTCCTCTGATAAATTAGTGTATAACTTTTCCTTCCTCTCTCTCTTCTCTCCTAAATCCGCCTGCACGCACGTCGAACTGCATCCCCGCACTTCACGTCTTATATACCTTCTAGAATCTAGATAGTGCGATCGCATCTCGACGCCATTCGGCGCTTTGAACCACGAGATAGATCAAGTAACCTTTGTCCACCATTCCCTGGTGGTCAAACCACATGGTGCACCGCCATTTTGTCTCCATCTTCCCCGGACATATACACACACACACCCACCCACACACACACAGACACACACGCACACACACACACTCGCCTCCGGGTAGACACATTGGAGGCATTACATATGTGTTACGATTGTAATAGATGCTTGTGGTGTTTCATCTTTGATATAGTGGGTTTGCTGTGATAAGTCATTGAGTTACATTGATGTCATTATCCTAAATAAATCCCCTTTTATATTTAAAGTACCGGTATTTTGTGATTCTTTGTGCATATATATATGTGAATACAGCTGGATTATGACTGCCTGTGCTCGAACTTAAAACCTTCACTGTTCATTATATAATCATTAATAGAAAATATTGAGATTTCTAATTGAACTTTTCAGATTATGAGACTGATCTTTATTGACTGATTGTTGGTCCCTGATTCCAGGGTGGTGCCCCGTCTTTGATAAATTATAATTACAACTTTTATTATTCTTAATTGATAATTTTATTGTTTTTCATTAATTATTTCATTATTCTTAATTGATAACTCTATCATTTTAATTAATTATTTTATTATTTTAATTAAATAATTTTATTTATTTTAATAATCATATTTTATGATTATTGAAAATTAACAACATCAGTCTACCTACTATTGCACAACAGGGGCTTTCACATGTAAATGACAAAACTGTGATCTTTACAAATGCAAATTAGGATAGTTTCACTCAGTGGTGCAGAGGTTACACCTTTTTCTAAAAGGTACAAACTCCCTTTTTGTCACAACTTCAGTCAGCTCATAACATTTTCAGTCTGTTATCTTATTTTTCATGTACTAATTCTCGTGTCATTTCAGAATTCAGCCACTCTCCCCTGTTCTGCATCACCTCTCCCCACGGATCCCATTACCTGCCCCACCCCCAGACTCACCTGCTTTCCATCAGTCATTAGTCACCCAGTATATATACCGGCTCATTTCCTCTGTTCTCTGTCAGATCGTCTAGTGCAGTGGTTCTTAAGCTGGGTTCGATCGAACCCCAGGGGTTGAGTCACTCTCCGGGGTTCGGCAGGGGTCAAGACACACACAGTATAGCTCGGTTCGCACTAGCAATGTCGGGCCGTCAAAAAATTGGCAACACACAATTTTTCTTCGCCGTGTTACGCCGGGTTTACACCGGACGCTGAAGCGCCGTGCCATTCTCAAGCGCGCAGCCGCCTGGCTGTCCACATCGGACACGCATTTCTCTGCGCCGGTCAGCCCGCGATCCTGCTTTCTCCGCTTGTTGTTGTATGTAACCCGTTGAATGTCGGGGTTCGGGGGTAAATGATGATGGTCTTCATAGCCACCCCAACCCTCTCTTTCTCTCTCTGTCTGTCTGTTTGTAGTGGATGGGCAGATGGGGAAAGTTAATAATGAGAGGGAAATATCGGGAGATTGAAACTCCAGGACAACAGAAGGGAAACAAAGTATGGGGTGCATATTTGATCATTTATATAATATAAAATGTCATTTATATACGTCAGTGTGTTTTCTTACACGCCATGCAAGCGGAAAAGAAGACTCTACACCGAAACCATCGGTGCAGGGTGCAAAGCGCCTTGGCGCGCTTCAGCGTCCGTGTAAACCCAGCGTTAGATAAATTCAGCCCACTCGTATTATTCGTGATGTCACGCTCCTTGGCCATCATTGGCTGCAGCTGATCACGCCACATTGCGATCAGGAACTGGTGCTCAGTAGTCGACTTGTGGCTGTTGTGATTGTACGTCATTTGCGATTTTCTTTTAATCTTTCAATCCCTTCATACTAACTATGTCGGCAAAAAAGAAAGTGGTTGGACGAATACGCACAATATGGATTCACGTGTATAAAGGAACGTGATGGGAGTCAGCGTCCTCAATGCATGATTTGCAATGCCAAGTTGAGCAATTCTAGTCTAGCACCGGCAAAACTAAAGGAACACTTCCTAAAGCTGCATGGAGATGGGAATACAAGAACACAACGCTCGCTGAATTCAAGGTGAAGAGAGCCAGATTCGATGAAAAGGCTACTCTGCCTGTTCTCGGCTTGTACCCATCGACAAACCGATCCTCACAGCATCAGATTGGGTTGCGTACCTGATCGCAAAGCAGGGCAAACCACACACCATTGGTGAAACACTCGTAAAACCAGCTGCGTTGAAGATGGCGAATATCATGCTGGAAAAAGCTGCTGAAGATAAGTTATCCCAAATTCCTCTTTCAAATGACACTATCAGCAGCAGAATAGACGACATGAGCGATGACATCTTGGCTCAAGTAGTTGCAGATCTGATTTCAAGCCCAGCAAAATTCAGCCTCCAACTCGACGACCACCGACGTTTCAATCTAAGCCAGCTTGTTGTATTCGTGCGCTATATGAAAGACGTCATGAAGAAAGAAGATTTTTATTTTGTAAGCCTCTTACAACAACCAAGGCAGTCGATGTGAAGAAACTCGTGGATGACTTCTTCAGAGACAACGATCTTTCGTGGAATATGGTTTCTGCAGTTTGTTCGGACGGAGCTCCAGCCATGCTGGGACGACACTGGTTTTGGAGCGCTGGTGAAATCCGATGCACCACACATCATTGTTACGCACTGTGTTCTGCACAGGCATGCGTTGGCAACAAAACCTTGCCTCCAAAACTGGCAGAAGTATTAAAAATTGTAGTTGAATCTGTGAAGTACGTGCGAAATAGTGCTATGAAGCACCGCATCTTCAAAGAGCTGTGTAAGGAAATGGGCTCTGAATTCGAGGTACTTCTGTACCATTCTAACGTTCGGTGGTTATCCCGGGAAAGGTGCTGAATGGTGTTTTTGCCATGCGTGTGGAATTGCCCTGTGAGTACCAACATTTTCACGCAGATTGCTTCAATATTCTGAGTTCATTCTCATTTTTGCATACATGGCGATATTTTCGATGCTCTCAATCATCTCAATCGACAGATGCAGGCGGTGGAGTCAACATCATCGGAGGAAGAAAACCTGAAGGCGTTTCAAAAAAGCTACCTTTATGGAAACGAATAACAGAGAATGATAACCGCAAACTTTCCCTGCTGGACGACTGTGTAAGTAAGATCGAAGACGTGTCTGGAATTGGAGACATTTCTGTACCTGGGGAGCTGAAGCAAGCAATTGCCATGCACTTAGATGAGCTCGCAAAGTTCCGCACGAATACTTCCCCACCAGAGAGTCATATCCAGCATGGGTGAGACAGCCGCTTCACGTTTAGTGTTGTGTCAGCAGATGTCAACGATGAATACCTCGAGGAAATCATGAACTTCAGCAGAGCCAGCTTCAACAGCAACTCTTCAGAACAACAACGCTCTCAACGTTTTGGTGTCACCAAATCGTACCATACCCTCTTATTGCTAAGAAAGACCTTGAGATACTCACACCGTTTTTACAACGTATCTCTGCGAGCAATCTTTTCGAGGATGGTAGACATAAAAACTAAGAAAAGGAACAGACCCGCATCCTGACACTTTTAAGAAATATCTCCTATAAATACATCAGGCTTAATATAATTATAGAATCATAAATTGTAGCTTGAATAGATTTGCCTTACATAAGTAAGTATGCTATAATGAGTGTAATCAGTGATACAATTTTCTTGAAGTTAAATGGTAAATGGTCTATATTTATATAGAAGCTTTTCTAGTCTTAATGACCACTCAAAGCGCTTTACAGTTCAGTTCTGTCATTCACCCATTCACACAGTGCATCTATGTGCAGCACTTTCCTATCACATATCACCCACACACTACCAGTAAAGCCGTCATGGGCCATTTGGGGTTCAATGTCTTGTCTAAGGGCACTTTGGCACGCAGAATGGGATCGAACTGCCGACCTCCTGAGCCACATCGCCTTACACATTTTTCCAAGCCGCAAAAGCAATCACAGAAACATGTAAAGAAAGTTACCTGTCATAGCAGCATAGAGCAGGAGACTCTCAGGGTGATGTCTCAAGCCTCTGAATGCAGTGTCTGGTATCATCTCCATCAGCCCCTCATAGAAGATCCGCTTCACTTCCTCTTCGTCCACTGGCTTAAACTCACGCACAACTATGCTTTGCACTCCATTCTGATGTACATTTTTAAACATGTTCTTCTCAATTTTTGGTACTTTTTGCTCCATGGGATGCAGCTTGCATAAGATACAGGTAAAACAAATACCTAAAGTGTGACCACTGTCTGTTAAGGTACTGATTTTAGTTTGGACCCCAAAGCAGAGACTGAAATACCGGATTGGAATAAAGGAAGAGTCTATTGCTCAACAAGGCAGAGAAGAGCAAGTTGTGGGGATGGCTGGCTGCTGGACACGCCAAGGGGTGGCATGAATGCTGAGGGGGACCAGGAAGGGGAAAACACTGCACTGAAAACAAACGCCGGCGAGCAGCAAGACACACAGGACACCTGGGCAAAACGGAGAAAACAAGGGTAGGGTAAGTCACTTAAAACAAAACAAGAACACCGAGAGATAATAAGAGCGAACATCGAACTAGACGGAATTATCTGGCAGAGTAGTGGAGTCAAGACCCGGCTTGTATGGGGAGGTTGATGAATGAGTGAGAGCAGGTGTGCCTTGTCTTGTCGACTTTACAACCAAAGAAAAGGGAAGGACTAATAAACTCCCACACCCATGACACAGCAAACCAACAAAACGGGTTGTGAAGAAAACCCCGCCCACCAGGAATTGGCGCCTCAGGCCCACAGCACCTGACAAACG